>NW_023994250.1:0-57500 GCF_015586225.1 Lucilia sericata
AGTTAGTATTTAGTTGGTAGTTAGTTAGTTAGTAGTAGTTAGTTAGTTAGTAGTTAGTTAGTAGTTAGTTAGTTAGTTAGTTAGTTAGTTAGTAGTAGTAGTAGTTAGTTAGTTAGTTAGTTAGTTAGTTAGTTAGTTAGTTAGTTAGTTAGTTAGTTAGTTAGTTAGTTTAGTTAGTAGTTAGTTAGTTAGTTAGTTAGTAGTTAGTTAGTTAGTTAGTTAGTAGTTAGTTAGTTAGTTAGTAGTTAGTAGGAGTTAGTTAGTTAGTTAGTAGTTAGGTAGTTGGTAGTTAGTTAGTTAGTAGTAGTTAGTTAGTTAGTTAGTTAGTTAGTTAGTTAGTTAGTTAGTTATTAGTAGCTAGTTAGTTAGTTAGTTAGTTAGTTAGTTAGTTAGTTAGTTAGTTAGTTATTAGTAGTTAGTTAGTAGTTAGTAGTTAGTTAGTAGTTAGTTAGTTAGTTAGTTAGTTAGTTAGTTAGTTAGTTAGTTAGTAGTAGTTAGTTAGTAGTTAGTAGTAGTTAGTTAGTTAGTAGTTAGTTAGTTAGTTAGTTAGTTAGTTAGTTAGTTAGTTAGTTAGTAGTTAGTTAGTTAGTTAGTAGTAGTTATAGTTAGTTAGTTAGTAGTTAGTTAGTTAGTTAGTAGTTAGTTAGTTAGTAGTTAGTTAGTTAGTTAGTTAGTAGTTAGTTAGTTAGTTAGTTAGTTAGTTAGTTAGTAGTTAGTAGTTAGTTAGTTAGTTAGTTAGTTAGTTAGTTAGTTAGTTAGTTAGTTAGTTAGTAGTTAGTTAGTTAGTAGTAGTTAGTAGTTAGTTAGTTAGTAGTTAGTTAGTTAGTTAGTTAGTTAGTAGTTAGTTAGTTAGTTAGTTAGTTAGTTAGTTAGTTAGTTAGTTTAGTTAGTTAGTTAGTTAGTAGTAGTTAGTTAGTTAGTTAGTTAGTTAGTTAGTTAGTTAGTTAGTTAGTTAGTTAGTTAGTTAGTTAGTTAGTTAGTTAGTTAGTTAGTTAGTTAGTTAGTTAGTAGTTAGTTAGTTAGTTAGTTAGTAGTTAGTAGTTATTAGTTAGTTAGTAGTTAGTAGTTAGTAGTTAGTTAGTTAGTGTTAGTATTTAGTAGTTAGTTAGTTAGTAGTTAGTTAGTAGTAGTTAGTTAGTAGTTAGTTAGTTCGTTATTAGTTAGTAGTTAGTAGTTAGTTAGTTAGTTAGTTAGTTAGTTAGTTAGTTAGTTAGTAGTTAGTTAGTTAGTTAGTAGTTAGTTAGTTAGTTAGTTAGTAGTAGTAGTTAGTTAGTTAGTTAGTTAGTTAGTAGTTAGTTAGTTAGGTAGTTAGTTAGGTTAGTGTTAGTAGTTAGTTAGTTAGTTAGTTAGTTAGTTAGTTAGTTAGTTAGTTAGTTAGTTAGTTAGTTAGTTAGTTAGTTAGTAGTTAGTTAGTTAGTTAGTTAGTTATTAGTTAGTTAGTTAGTTAGTTAGTTAGTTAGTTAGTAGTTAGTTAGTTAGTTAGTTAGTTAGTTAGTTAGTTAGTTGTTAGTTAGTTAGTTAGTTAGTAGTTAGTTAGTTAGTTAGTTAGTTAGTTAGTTAGTTAGTTAGTTAGTTAGTTAGTTAGTTAGTTAGTTAGTTAGTTAGTTAGTTAGTTAGTTAGTTAGTTAGGTTAGTTAGTTAGTTAGTTAGTTAGTAGTTAGTTAGTTAGTTAGTTAGTTAGTTAGTTAGTTAGTTAGTTAGTTAGTTAGTTAGTTAGTTAGTTAGTTAGTTAGTTAGTTAGTTAGTTAGTAGTTAGTTAGTTAGTTACGTTAGTTAGTTAGTTAGTTAGTTAGTTAGTTAGTTAGTTAGTTAGTTAGTAGTTAGTTAGTTAGTTAGTTAGTTCGTTAGTTAGTTAGTTAGTTAGTTAGTTAGTAGTTAGTTAGTTTAGTTAGTAGTTAGTAGTAGTTAGTTAGTTAGTTAGTTAGTTAGTAGTAGTTGTTAGTTAGTTAGTTAGTTAGTTAGTTAGTTAGTTAGTTAGTTAGTTAGTTAGTTAGTTAGTTAGTTAGTTAGTTAGTTAGTTAGTTAGTTAGTTAGTTAGTTAGTAGTTAGTTAGTTAGTTAGTTAGTTAGTTAGTTAGTTAGTAGTTAGTTAGTTAGTTAGTAGTTAGTTAGTTAGTTAGTTAGTTAGTTAGTTAGTTTTAGTTAGTTAGTAGTTAGGTTAGTTAGTTAGTTAGTTAGTTAGTTAGTTAGTTAGTTAGTTAGTTAGTTAGTTAGTTAGTTAGTTAGTAGTTAGTTAGTTAGTTAGTTAGTTAGTTAGTTAGTTAGTTAGTTAGTTAGTTAGTAGTAGTTAGTTAGTTAGTTAGTAGTTAGTAGTTAGTTAGTTAGTTAGTTAGTTAGTTAGTTAGTAGTTAGTTAGTTAGCTAGTTAGTTCGTTAGTTGGAAAGGTGGATGTATATGCACAAATGCCACTACCGGACCAAAGTGGTCAAATTTTTGAAAGCACCATCTCCCATTTCAGAGCCTGGGCGCTGCCAGTTTACGTTTTCCTAACGTTCGAAAATTGTCCACAGTTCACTTTTCTAACATAAAGTTGGAGTCTAAAGACAGGAAAAGTCAATATTCATAACTTTTGTAAAATGAAAGAATAGAATATTTGTGACGCAAGTACACAGTCATGGGGACTAAAATATCAATTTGTGGAAAATCGGTGGCTGATCGGCATTTTCGGGATCAACACACCAAATAATACTAAGATTTGTGAAAATTATTAAAAAAATTTTTTCATCGTTGTCCTGTGTAATTAATTATTTCTATCTGTGCATAGGTAAAGAGCTTGCACAATCATTGGGTGGTAAAGTTGTGTGAATTTCTCCAAATATCTGATTGAATAGTGTAAACTGTCCATGATGTGCGGTCTATGTTAATATAAAATTTTAAAAAATAACGTATTTTTTCACTATTCGTCATAAATTTAATCGTATTGCTTTTAGATACCATTTTTGTCTTTCAATTTATTATTATTTTTGGCACACATGCCTTAAGCAATATAGAGAAGTAAATTTTGTATAATATAATTTACAGTAGTGTAGCAAACTGTAGCACATACCCAAACTTTTTTTTAAATGTTTGGATATGAAACATTTCGCCCAGTCACACTATATGTAGGGGCAGGCGACAGAATATTGTGTGCTATTGATCTGGTTTAAATGACTGTTGTTGCTCTTTTTACCATCATCATTGTTAATGCAACTGAAAATATAAATTCATTCAGTTGTGTCTACGACAAATAAAAAAAAGACTCATCATTTCATTGTTTTGTATGATGTTTAATCGCAACAGAGACACACGAACATGACGACTTCAAATGGCCTTGAAATTAAGTTTTTTTTATTTGAAGTTGTTTTTTATGTATATTTGTTTCTGAAAAGTCTTATTCAAGATTTATGTTTGTCTTTTATCAGCATTATGAGTGCAACTAAAACTTTGTTTCCTACAGTTTTGTATATTTTTTTATGTTTTGCTATTTTTTTAACATTATCTATTTTTTCAATTTATTAGATTTGTTTAAGCAAATAAACCATAAAAAATTAAATATTTTAAAAACATTTCATCGTGTATTTATTCGAATTAAAAACTAAGACAGTTTTTTGTAACAATTTTTTTTTTATTTAAAATCTTTTAAAGTTTTAAATGAACTTGACATAGTAACTTTGAGAAGATGTTGAGCATTTTTTGAGAGGTACCAAATGGGAGTGTGAATAATATAGACCTTTTCTTTATATGAATAAAATATGTGGGAACTGTTTTTCAAAACCGGAAATTTTTTATAACGGATTTAACATTCTGTTAAATTAAATTAATTAAACCTTTTTAGATGAGAACTTTTTTTTAAACCTGGCATCCAAAATTTGAACAACCAATTCTTTTCATTCCATTTCTATCATAAATCATTTTGAATCATACTCATCGTTTATGTCATCATTTAAATTTTTTTGTTAAATAATTTAACACTTTTTCTGTTGAAATCATAATCCAGAAAACAAGCATTTTATAAAACTTAAGGTCATGTTTTTTCTTAAAAAACTAATAATTTTGAATAACAAAATTTGGAAATACATAAGTATATCGTATAGAACAATAGGTAAATATTAAAATGTGTGAAAAAAGAAACAAAAGAAACTTAATTAAAATAAGAATGATTCAATTTATAAAAAACAATAATTTTATAATAATTTCTTAGTTAAACAAAATTTACATAATGTAAGTTATATTAAATTTTCTATTAAATGAAAATTTATGCAAAATTTTTTATAAAAAAAAAAATTATACAAAATTTTATATAAATATTTTTCACAATTTTCCATGAAAGTCAAATTTTATCGAAAACTTTGAATAGAGAAATTTTACAAAAATGTTCTATAAAAAATCTTATCGAAAAATTGTTATTAAAAATTTTCTTAAAATAATATATATCCAAAAATTTCTATAAAAATAAAATTGAACTAGAACTGAACTAGAACTGAACTAGAACTGAACTAGAACTGAACTAGAACTGAACTAGAACTGAACTAGAACTGAACTAGAACTGAACTAGAACTGAACTAGAACTGAACTAGAACTGAACTAGAACTGAACTAGAACTGAACTAGAACTGAACTAGAACTGAACTAGAACTGAACTAGAACTGAACTAGAACTGAACTAGAACTGAACTAGAACTGAACTAGAACTGAACTAGAAGAACTAGAACTGAACTAGAACTGAACTAGAACTGAACTAGAATGAACTAGAACTGAACTAGAACTGAACTAGAACTGAACTAGAACTGACTAGAACTGAACTAGAACTGAACTAGAACTGAACTAGAACTGAACTAGAACTGAACTAGAACTGAACTAGAACTGAACTAGAACTGAACTAGAACTGAACTAGAACTGAACTAGAACTGAACTAGAACTGAACTAGAACTGAACTAGAACTGAACTAGAACTGAACTAGAACTGAACTAGAACTGAACTAGAACTGAACTAGAACTGAACTAGAACTGAACTAGAACTGAATAGAACTGAACTAGAACTGAACTAGAACTGAACTAGAACTGAACTAGAACTGAACTAGAACTGAACTAGAACTGAACTAGAACTGAACTAGAACTGAACTAGAACTGAACTAGAACTGAACTAGAACTGAACTAGAACTGAACTAGAACTGAACTAGAAATGAACTAGACTGAACCTAGAACTGAACTTAAACTGAACTAGAACTGAACTAGAAACTGACTAGAACTGACTAGAACTGAACTAGAACTGAACTAGAACTGAACTAGAACTGAACTAGAACTGAACTAGAACTGAAACTAGAACTGAACTAGAACTGAAACTAGAACGAACTAGAACGAACTAGAACTGGAACTAGAACTGAAACTAGAACTGAACTAGAACTGAACTAGAACTGAACTAGAAACTGAACTAGAACTGAACTAGAACTGAACTAGAACTGAACTAGACTGAACTAGAACTGAACTAGAACTGAAATAGAACTGAACTAGAACTGACTAGAACTGAACTAGAACTGAACTAGAACTGAACTAGAACTGAACTAGAACTGAACTAGAAACTGAACTAGAACTGAACTAGAAACTGAAACTAGAACTGAACAGAACTGAACTAGAAACTGAACTAGAACTGAACTAGAACTGAACTAGAACTGAACTAGAACTGAACTAGAACTGAACTAGAACTGAACTAGAACTGAACTAGAACTGAACTAGAACTGAACTAGAACTGAAACTAGAACTGAACTAGAACTGAACTAGAACTGAACTAGAACTGAACTAGAACTGAACTAGAACTGAACTAGAACTGAACTAGAACTGAACTAGAACTTAACTGAACTATGAACTAGAAAACTAAACTGAACTAGAAACTGAACTAAACTGAACTAGAACTGAACTAGAACTGAACTAGAACTGAACTAGAACTGAACTAGAACTGAACTAGAACTGAACTAGAACTGAACTAGAACTGAACTAGAACTGAACTAGAACTGAACTAGAACTGAACTAGAACTGAACTAGAACTGAACTAGAACTGAACTAGAACTGAACTAGAACTGAACTAGAACTGAACTAGAACTGAACTAGAACTGAACTATTAGAACTTAAATCCATTATTTTTTCTATATAAAGCTCTTACAAAACCTAAATATTTCCGTAATTTTTGCGATAAGTTTAAAAACGTCAGATGATTAATAACCGAAACCAAAAGAAATAAATTTTATTTCTTTAAGTTCTTAAGAAAACCAACATAGATATTTTAAAAGCTTTACGCATGCATTATATCAACAATTCCTTATTAAAACCCCAGACTATAAACATGAGTCATACATTTATTTTTATGTAAAGCGAAAATAAATCTAAACACAAAAATTAGTATTTATTTGATTAACTGTTATTAGTTATTATTGTCACAACAACATTTAACAAATATTTATATTATTTATTTATATTTAAAAAATTAAATGCACATTGAAAAGATATTTGGAATTTCCACGTTCCTATTTAATACCTAAAGTATTCCTCAGCTTAACTATTTTCGCACGTAATGAACTTGAAATATATTTTTAGAAGGTTGCAGTAAAATGACAAATATTTAAAACTATTTACTAGCCGGATTATTGTTAAAAAATTAATGGTAGCATTTTAGTAATAAAATGTCAGCCAATTAACGGGAATTCTTAGCGTTTGGCTCGTGTTTAATTATATGAAAAATATGACGTTTATTTACATGACCCCAATTTAAATTGTCTTTAAAACACTTTTACACATTAACGTTTGTTTGTTTAACACAAATTTGTTAAATAATTACAAGCTTTGTATTTGCTTAAAGACCTGTTATTAAAACTTACTATTGCGAAAAAAAAACAAAATTACTTTCGCTTAATGTTATTGATTTGTACAAAATTTACTAAATAGTTTTTTGTTTGTTTAGATAATCGAGATATTGTTAAAATGCAAAATATCTTCATACAAATATTTAAATTTTTAAGCAAAATTATTATTTTTCAAATATACATATGTAGTTAGATGTTGTTATCTGCCTTTACTTTTGAAAAACTATGATGGCAGTTATATAGTCGTAATATTTGAGTAATACTGAAGAGTACTTGTATGAAATTCGCATGTACTCTAGAGATGTGTGTGTAAAAATACTGTTGAAAGTGTTTTTAGGGTAACAAAAACTCGTATGTTAAATATAAATTTTAAAAAATTTGCTTTAATTTATTTTTAAAATTGACGTAATTATCATTAAGGTCTGGTTTAAAAATGTGAGTTTATCATACTGAGATAATTAATTTACTGGGTATTCGCCGGAATGAAATCAGCACTACTCTATAATCTATAGTATGGAATATATTTAGCACTATAGCCAGAACTAGAGTTTGGGCAATAGTGGGAAATATAGCGTAGACTATAGGCAGCAAATTTAGTTTAAACTCTAGCCAAGACTATTGTCAGGACTAAGGCTAAACTATAGTCTGGATTATAGCCAGGACGATATTCTGAACTGTAGTCTGCACTATAGTGTGGACTATAGTCCTATATATATGTTTGGGCTATATGCTATATTCTGGACTATATACCAGAACTATATACTATATACATTCTATACTACAGACTATAATCTGCACTATATACTATAGTCATGACTATAGATTATAGTCTAGACTATAGACAACATACTAAAGTCTGGAATATAGACTACATACTATAGTCTGTACTATAGACTACGGACTATAGTATGGACTATAGACTATAGTGTGGACTATAGACTATAATAGACTTAAGTCTGAATTATAGACTATAGTTTGCACTATAGACTTTAGTATTGGCTAAAGACTAGAGACTATATCTTGGACTTTACCATAGTCTTATGTATAGTCTGGACTATAGACTACAGTCTATAGTCTGGACTATACACTTTACATACTATATTAGACTAAACATTTAACATTTGACTATAGTCTTGACTGGAGGCAATTCACATACTATATTAGACTAAACATTTAACATTTGACTATAGTCTTGACTGGAGGCAATTGTATAGATAATAGACTATAGTCTGGACTATAGACTTTAGTCTTGACTATAGACTATAGTCTAGAGTCTGAACTATAGACTATAGTCCGGACTCTAGACTATAGTATGGACAACAGACTATAGTCCGGACTCTATGCTATAGTATGGAGTACAGACTATAGACTGGACTATAGTCCGGACTCTAGACTATAGTTTGGACTACAGACTATAATCTGGACTATAGTCCGGACTCTAGACTATAGTATAGACTACAGACTATAGTCTATACTCTAGTCTGGACTATGATATAGATGGGTCTGTAGACTGTATGTATGTATGTACTCTGTACTGTAATCTAAACTATAGTCTGCAATAGTCTTGACTATAGGCTATAGTTTGGATAATAGACTATATTCTGGATTATAGACTATAGTATGAACTATAGCCTTTAGTCTTTACTATAGACTATAGTCTTGACTTTAGTTTAGTGTCTGAACTATAGACTATAGTCCGGACTCTATACTACAGTATGGAATATAGACTATAGTTCGGACTCATGACTATAATCTAGTCTATAGACCGTACTCTGTACTGTAGGCTGGACTATAGTCTGGATTGTAGTATTAATTATAGATATCCTGACCTATCGTTTGTACTAAAGTCTGTACTATAGTATGGACTACATTCTGAACCACAGTCAGGAACAATAATCAGTGCAATAGTTAGCCATATTCCCTAGACAATACCCAGGACTACAGAATGAACTATAATGGAGACTATATTCTAGACCTTTGTCAGGTTTCAACTATTGCCTAGTCTGTATGTTCGAAGCATAGTGTTTTAAATAACATTTTAATTCATATTAACAAATTTTCACATCTAATACCTCCGTCATAGCAAATTTAACTCATCCGTTAAGTAAAACCCAATATAACTAATTTATTCACATTTTTTTCGTAAATTAAATGTAAAACAAACCAAACACCAATTGATTTCCTCTATCAAAATTTCATGCACAAGCTAAAATTTCCTCTTTGAACCATGAATTTTTTTTTAAAGTCAATGAAATGGCAAAGAAATCACGGTGGTTGCTAGTTGTACTGTCAACAAGTTAAAGCTAAGAAAATATAATTTGTGGTTGGTGTGCTTTGCATTTTCCAGTAGCATCTTCCTTGATTACATTTGTCATAATGAAATTTTGTAACGGTTATTTCATTTAATAACTTGTCAAAGTTTTAATTACATACCAACTACTTTTGTACTAAATAAATATTTGCGTTTAAATATAAATTTATTTCTTTTAATTTATTAAAATTTCAATGCATATGGAGACAGTATGTACATAAGTTGTATTTTCATTAATGTATAATATTTATTGTTTTTGTATCTAGTGTTATTTCAAATAGTTTGTTGACATTTTCATCTGGTTTTATATATGACACATTCGAAGACATAACTTGAGATACACACACTCACACATTAACATTTATTTACACTCCAACGTTCAGACACCCATTCATTAATTCATAGACATCAACTACGTCAATATACATACATAT
The DNA here is from genome assembly GCF_015586225.1 of Lucilia sericata. Taxonomy (NCBI): domain Eukaryota; kingdom Metazoa; phylum Arthropoda; class Insecta; order Diptera; family Calliphoridae; genus Lucilia; species Lucilia sericata. Next base: position 9,575 of record NW_023994250.1, read on the forward strand.
GTATGAACGTATGACGCCATAACCCAGCAAACATTGAAACTTAAAAATAAATGTTTTTAATAATTACAGTTTTTAAATGGTCTTACTTTTACATGTAAATTTCTATATTTATATTTTTGTTTATTTATGTTGGCTGGGTTAAATATCTGCGTGTGTGCTTTTATTGCATGAAAGATGAGAAATCCTGTCAAACATTATTACGTACATATTTATTACGGAAAAGTGATATGGTTATTAAACGATCTTTTTGTGGTTTTTACAAAAGATAAAATATGAAAACGAAAGTTTAGGAGGTATGTTGTTTTAAGTACATAAACAGTAGGTGGCATTTTACATGATTCGTTTTTATTTCGTATATAAATTTGCAATAATGAAATGCCAACAAGTAACTTAATGTAATAATTTCCATAAATGATTTGAGACAATAGAATAAGTGAGTTTTATTTATTTTTTAAAAAAAGTAATACTTTGTTAATTAAATAACTATAGTATTTAATTAAATTTATTCTTAAGTGAACATTTTTAGTAAGACTTTCTTATTTAGAAAGGAATTTTATAGTGCGGACTACATTCTGGACTATAGACTTTAGTCTGGAACAAATCAAATTTTATTAAAATTGGTTCAAAAATTTTTATAAAACCTAATATCCCATTTTTGGTTCCTTATCTTGAGGCACTACTAAAGTATCAAAATATAGTCTTAAGTATCTAGTATAGTCTAAAATATTCTGGACTGTAGAATGGACTTTATGCTATACTGTCGACTATAGTCTGAACTATATACTACGGTCTGAACTATAAACTCTAGTATTAAATATATACTGAAGTTAAGCCTGGCCTATAGTTTGTACTATAGTCTATATTTTGATGCTTTAAGGCACTACTTAAAATAAGGAACCAAGAAAGGGAAAAACGTTATATTAAGTTTAATAAAATTTTATATTTTTTTATTAGTCACTCGAATTACGATATTGGTGTGTTATTTGGAGCCAAAGCTCTTATAAAAAAATCTTAATCAAAAATCGTGTAAACGGTCAATCCCAATTTATACCTATAATCGAAAAAGATTGTTTTTGTCCATCCGTTTGTAACACATAAAAATATTGACCTAACACCCAAAAATGTACATATATTTTGGGACCTTATTAGATTCTAAGACGATCTAGCCATAGAATTATTGGTCTAAGACCTAGAAGAATACATATATTCTGTGTCCTTATTAGATTCTAGGACGATCTAGTCATGTTCGTTCATTCGTCTGTCTGTTTGTTGAAAACACGATTGAGAGAGAGAGCGAGAGAGAATGTCTAAGTGCTTAACGTGAATACCTGGCCTTTTTCATATAGACTTGAGAACGGTCTACCACGAGCCCCTGAATCCTTCTATGGAGAAATAAGAGCTATCTAATCTCTTGTCAGGTGAAATCAATCTTCCGGTGACCATACTTTAGATTTCATGAAAGATTGAATTATTTTAAATTCATTCCTTAACCTCTTAAAGCCCGCGCAACCACACTACTGAGATGGCCCTGTTGATTCGGCAACAGCACCTAGAGATGTATTTGGTAGTCCGAAATACTCAGCCAATAAATCAGGATCCCTCTGTATGTCGAGATAATGTGACAAAGGATGTAGGAATTTCCTAAATCAATTCAAATACAATAATTGCCGCGACAAGTTGAGTGGTGGGCATCAACCGTAAGTTGCGTAGCATGAAACAATATTCATCCTGTTGAGATGGCAACAGCACCGAGAATTTTCGTGAAGTAAAAGGTCTACACATCATCCAGTGACATCTGTTGAGGTTTCAACAGCACCGGAGAGAGAATCCAGATATAAATGGCATAGCCAGGACAAGTCCTGCGGGCAACTGGCCAGCCTTTGTACGAGAATATCTGGTGGTCTTTTTCGACCCTGTGTCAAATTATTCCAAGGAAAGGCCGCGGATGCATTTGATCATCACCAGTTTATAGTACTGGCATCCTAGAGGCAGAGATGGCGATTTCACCAAGGTAACATGCCCCCGGGGGGACGATAGGGAGAGAGTTGAAATTTTGAATAAATATTTCTAGTTGATGCAGTTTTTATGGTAATATCAGTCTGAATTGGGCCCTATATGGGGGCCCATGGGAAAATATAACAGGCTTAAAAATTCGCCTATAACAATGAAATTCGTTGTATGTTTGCAAAATTTTATGAGGATCGGACGATAATTGACCCTACCCTATAACCCCCCATAAGGTACTATAACGCTCATAACTTGCTTCAAACTGATTTATCGGAACTGAAATTTCTCTGTCAAATTTTATAAGGATCGGTCTATAATTTTTAGTACTTTATAAACTGATTAATTATGAATTAATTGAAATATAGTTCAATTGAATAATATTAACTTTTATCATACTCAAATTAATACAATTTTCGCAAATTTACATTTGAAGCAAATCAAAGCAAAAATTAGTCTTTGCATTATATAACTCTTAAACTTTACTCATGTTTCCTTAATCACTCTTAATATAAATTAAACAAAAAGTTTGTAAATTGTCCATTTAAAAACTAATTTACTAATGGCTGATAAAAATCAGCTGTATATATAATTTTGGCAAATATTTAAATGCAACAAAATTATTTACATAATTACCAATAATAATTTTTTTCAGTAATTTACCACAATTTCCTTTCATTTCAATTATAAAATGTTTAAAAGATACTTTTAAAAACAGTTATGATGTTCATTTCACTATTTAAAAAATCAAGTTATTTTTACTGACCACCAAACTATTATAAGTTTTTGACAAATTTTCCTTCAGAGGCTTTTATTTGGCATGAAAACGCGTTAACAAATTTTTGCGTAATTAAATTGAAAATGAAAAATAAAAACAGAAATTAAATGGTAAAATGTTTAACATTTATTTTTAAATAACATAATTAAAGGAAAATAAATAAATTGCAAAACAAAAATGGAAAAATATGTATGAGTTTAAATAAATCCTTTTTTAAATAAATAATTACGTTAAGTAATAATTGATACATACATATGTATATGTATATAAGATTAGGGTGGCTCTTTAGTTGTATTTTACTAAAAAAACCAATGCTAAAATAAACTTTTTCCAGTAATGTTATATTAAAAATAGTTTTCTTTGTTTGTTTTAAATCAGAGCCACCCTAATGTGTGTATTACTTGCATTTCAAATACACATAAATATGTCTGGTGTAAGTCTACACCAAACTTGATATTTGCAAATTTTATTTTATAAATTAATGTATATATGTATGTACTTTTGTTTGTATATGTATTTTTCCAATATACCTGTGTTAATTTTGACGGCTTTTTTAAATCCGATTTTTTGTTTGGTTTTTCATTTGGAGTTAGTTTCGGTTTTGTATAAGTACAAGTATCAATATACGTGTTTTTCCACAACTATTCATTCACACTTCACACACAGACATCGAAAATTACTTCCTTGGATTTTCAAGGTAAAAAATATGTTTGATTTTCTTGGTTTTGGGGTTTTTTCTTGTCATAAAAAGAAATGGCAAATGAGGTGGGGTTAAAGAAATGAAGTTTGAATATGGTAAAGTTGGTAATATATAGTGTGTAAGATACCCTACTAACAACTGTATAGATTGTATACATGTATGTTCATTTACCCTAAATGTTAAATACACATACATACATATAGACCTTGAACATAAAACCTGTTTCCTAGGCAAAAAGATGCCGGTGCCTGACAGAGTTAAGTACTCAGGTTTAATCCTTGAGCGGAAATGAAAAAGGAAAATAACACATATACATATATGTGATGGGCGCTATATATAGTAGAACCATTGGAATGAAATGTGGCCTCTTTGGCTTTATAATCTGATGGATTTCTTTGGAAAGATAGTATAATATCAAACTACCACAAGAAGTTCAGCGTAAATGCTGCTTTGGTGCAAGTGCTGCCATGAGCAGTACGTCAATCAAGGCTCTAGAAACGTTGCTAGATATTCCATCCATTGAAATACTTATAAGATATGAAGCTACATTTACAGCTGAACGGTTTTTAACTTTAGGCGAACTAACCAAAGGTAGTTATAGGACAAATTATCATTGTATATTGGACACATTGGAAAGCTATACACAAACATGGGACGTTTCCGCTCGCACACCAGACACTCAATATGTCGGAAACTTTGAAACACTGAACCCAGATAGAATGTGGTCCCAATGAAAGCGGAACATTATAGCAAATACCTATATGAATCCGTTGCTTCACGGATGGCTCTAATCTGGGAGACAATACGGGCCTATGGTTCTATATTGAAGACTGATATATACTAAAATCTACCTAATCACAACACTAGATTCAAGGCAGAAGTCCGAGCAATAACGGAGTGCATAAATTGGATTAAAAGAAATATGATTCCAATAGGAGTTAAGATATTTAACGACAATCTGAAGGCACTCAGGGCGATATTAGGTTATAAATTTAGATCTAAGACTGCAATGGACTGTAATAAAGCTTTAACCAAATACTCTCACAGAGTTAAGCTTTGCATCATATGGGTTCCAGGCCTCTTGGGAGTAGTCGGCAACGAAAGAGTGAATATACTAGCTTAAAAGCACGAGGGAGTTCAAGGTAGCTGACGAACGCAAAAACATTCGATGCGACGTGAACAGAATTAAAAATTTTGGCAAGAGAATTCCTTAAATCTTCTTGGAATAATTAGAACCACAACGATCCAATGGGGTAACCCTAAAGAGAGCACAGGATACACAGGATTACGGGCACAGGTATAGAAAATTAAACGTGTGAATTCAGACGAATGTAGTGCATGTAGTGAGAATAGTGAAACTCTGGAGCACCTTACATCCAAATATGTATCTTGATAATGATATTATTCTGGAGTATGAAACACGATAACCAACGATATTATTTCGAATATAACATCTCTCACAAACGCTGATTGGAAAATACTTAGGAATCACGTCCAGGAAACTGATTTTCTGAACATCGCACGATAATACCTATATTAATCACTATATAAGGTTTTTGTTTATACCAGAAAAAATTGTCCATAAAAAGAAGCGCCCAACAGACTCGATAGTGGCCTACACAGAGGGAAAATCCCGGTAAAAAAGTACCGAAATTTATACAATCCATTGTCAAAAGTGAGCTGTGTATAAAATTTAAATAACACCCAGTTATCATTTTGATAACCTCCGTTGTAATTTTGACAACACATTGTTGTCATTTGGATTACGCTTTGTGTCATTTCGACAACGCATCGTTGTATTTTCGTCAGCGCATCGTTGTCATTTCGACAATGCAACGTTCAGTTTGATAACATTGCATTGTCACATTTATGAACCGTTCATACTTCGACAACGGATGTTATTGAAAAATTATAAACACTTTGGTGTCAATTTTACGCTTGGTACGTATGTTGTTGTAATTATCTGGTTTGATGTAGTATACATCCGAACTTAACTTTTAAAACTTTTGCACTAATAAATATACCTTAATACCCTTAAATAGCTCATTAACAAGTCGTTGAAATTTTCCCAAAACCAAACAACGTCTTCTTGAAACTTAAACCAGTAAATAAGGAAAATAAATATGTATATTATTTATTGTTTAAAAAGAAAATCCAACTTTTTAACAACCAGATATGAAAGTGTTTGAAATAAAACAAACAAAAAAAAAAAAAAAGAAAAAAATTAAGCGACAAAATATACGATAACACAAAGCAACAATAACAACAAATTGCCAAGAGACAGGAAATACTATACATATGAAGAATAATACAACGTAGCAAACATTACAAAAATGCAAATATTAAAACCCAATAAAATGTAAGAAAAAAACACACACACACGCACACACACTTGATGAAAATAAGGAATTCCTTGATGTGCTGTTTGCTGCACATAAAAGTTGCCAGTTGAAATATAAAATTTATTGATGTAGGTCAATGATTTAAATAAATATATAATAAAATTAATTTCTCTTAAAAACATTTATTTATACACGTTTTATTTAATTAAAAATAACTTATACGCCACATATGTATGCATAAGTATAAATCAAATAATTTCGTTTTGAAAAAACACTTAAACCGTTATATTTTTGTTTGCAATTTTTGTTATTAGCTTAACTAAACGAAATTGTGTTTAAACATGCTGACAACCGTTTGTTAACTGATAGACAATGTTTTTTATTTAAAACCTCTATATGGTTGTTGGCTACAAACAGTTTTTCCTTCTTTTTTATATAAAAAAAAAATAAAATTTGCTCATATGAAAGCAAAAAAATTAAATGAAACAAAATTTACACACTTTAGTTGAAACGATGAAAAAAATATGGATCAAGTTTAATTGTAGTTTTTTTTTTTAGCAAATTAGAATAAAAATGACCTAAGAAATGTACAGTCTCGTTCATATTTACGGTTTATGTATATCTACTAGCTATACCCAGTGTGCTTTGCTACACTAAAAGCAAAAAAAAAAAACACTTACACATGGGAGATGCCACTCAAATTATTGCAAGTTCGCGTATTTTTCCGAATTTGATTAATATGTGAGGGGCCAATCCCCCCATTGAAAGTCAGCCAATTTTTCTCTAAATGTTCACATGAATGTTAAAGTTATTCATGTAAAATTTGAAAATTCTAGCTTCTACAGTATCTCAGATATAAACATTTTTCTATATAATTCATATGGGGGTTCCAAGCCACCCCCTGATGAAAGTCCACTTTTTTTCCCCCAAAATGTTCAGATGAATATGAAAGTCCTTTTTGCAAAATTTTAGGAATCTAGTTCTATTAGTTTCTTAGATAAAATATTTTGTTGTATTTAATTCATATGGGAGGTGCCGCTCCCCCCATTGTTAGTCCGCCAATTTATTACCCAAAATATTTCCATGGATGCTAAAGTTCTTCTTGCAAAATTGGAAGCTTTTAACTCTAATAGTTTCCAAGATAAACGAATTTGTGTATTTAATTAAGGAGGTGCCACGCCCCTGCTGCTAGTCCGCCCACTTTTTATCCTAACTAATCACATTGAGACTTATTTGGCTCCGAACAAATTTGAGGACTCTAACTGTTACATTTTCCGAGATATACTGATTTAATATTTTCTTAATATGGAAGGTGCCACACCCACTATAGTCATTCCTCCAATTTTGTCAAAAAAATATTCTTATGGATGTCAAAGTTGTCCGTCAAAATTTGAGAACTCTTATTGTACCAGTTTCCAAGATATATGACTTTTAATAGCTATTAAATAAGTAGGCGTGGCAACTCGCCTACTTGAAATTTTAAAATAAAAAGTAGCCTATAGTTCCTTCCAGATATACAGGAAGGTGCTGTTAAAATTTCAAGAAAATAGGTCCAGCCGTTTAGCCGTCTACAGACTTCAAACAAACAAACAAATAAACACACATTCATTTTTATATATATAGATAAAAGACATAATAGTAAAGAACACACATATATTAAATAAACATACAAATATAATATACATACATACATATGCATGTGTAAAAGAATGTACATAATATAATTTTTAAAATACATACATATGTATATCCTCATATGGAAAAAAGTCTACATACACTGTAAGAAAATTATGTTTAAAAAGGTTTGTAAAAACGAAAAAAAATGGCTAATTATGTTCAACATTTTACAGTTAATTCTAGACTTGATGACTGAAAATTAGGCTCAGAAAAGAAAACTTTACTTCATCATAAATGAAATCATGAAAAATGCGGGTTAAATGTCAAATAGGCCACTGTTGTGCGCTCCTTGTCATGTTGGTAACAACAAAAACTTTATGCATTATCGTCCGATGCTCAGAAACTCAGTTTCCCATCAGTGTTCACTTCCAAGATATGTGGATCTAATTTCGGCGAAAGCCTGACAATTTCAAAGGAAAAGCTCCAGAGTTTCACTGTCCTCTCTAAATGCTTACCTTAGTCTGACTCCACACGTCCAATTTTGTCAAACTGTGCCCATAATACTGTGTGTCCACTCAGAATAGGTACCATTATACTAACCTCAGACTTGCTCATTATGAGGAGGCTTCTCGTCCTGCTCACTTTGTCCCCCAATTTAGAGCCATCAGTGTAGCAACGGATTCCTTACTCTAATGTTCCGCTAGACCTAGACATTCTATCTGGGATCAATGTTTGAAAGTTTCCGACATATTCTGTGTCTGGTATGCAATCGGGCACGTCCAATGATTGTGTATAGCCCACATTGGAAGGCTATACACAATCATATACGTCCCTACAGTTCGACAAAGAGTCAATGCATAGGAAAAAGACAGTAATTTCCACTTATGTTAAACCATCTGGTGGGCTCTAATTCGTCTTTCGTCACGGATGTACTCTTTGTAAACGAGGGTGAAGGTAATCGTCACTTTAGTGTCCCCTTTGTAAGCGAGAGAGGGGACACTTAAAAAACACTTGTCTGTCTCTTTGTAACCTATGGGGTGACGATTGACTTCTTCGTAGGACAAGCACAAGTTAAAATAACTAGTCACCTGGACAGTCGGTGGCTAGGGGTAACCCTATGTGAAGGTAATCGTCACTCTAGTGTCCCCTTTGTAAGCGAGAGAGGGGACACTTAAAAAACACTTGTCTGTCTCTTTGTAACCTATGGGGTGACGATTGACTTCTTCGTAGGACAAGCACATGTTAAAATAACTAGTCACCTGGACAGTCGGTGGCTAGGTGTAACCCTATGTGGTAGGCTAAATAGGGAGTTCGGGACTGTCCGCCCGAACTGCTGGTGTACATTGATGACGTGTCTTATAACCGCTTTTGGCCAGTTCGTCTAAAGTTATGAGCCATTTGGCTGTAAGGGCCGATTCATATCTTATATATGTTTCAATGGGTGGAATATCTAGTAATGTTTCCAGAGCCTTGGTTGACGTAGCACTCATGGCACCACCACAAGCAGCATGTACGCTGAACTCCTTGTAGTAGTTCGATATTATACTGTTTGTCCAAAGAAGTCCACCAGATTATTGAAGCATAAGTTAGAATCGGTCTAATTACACTTTTATAAAGCCATAGTAAGACTAAGTCCATATTTCATGCCTATGATTCTCCTACATAGCGCGCAGGAATTACACCTATGTATACATTATAGTGTATACTTCGACCGATTGCTTAATGAAGCTTATGGTGATAGTATTTCAGAAGTGATGATTTTGATACGGTAAAAAAAGATCGAACAGGTCAGTCAAAGACCTCTAAAAAGAATTGCAGGAACTAAATGGAGTTTGATTACAGAAGAGATCCATTAGAGTGGGAAATTTAGAACCTTAGGAATGGAAACATAGAGATCTTTAAAGACGACTTGGCATGATCGAAATGCTATTTGAACACTCTAAATGAACATAATTTTTGGCTATAAAAATGAATCCATTAAGATAAGAGAAAGAGTAAATAAGTATAAGAGTGATGAAACAAAAGGGTTATATTATGATCAGATGAAATCTGATCTGTTACTTCAGACGTTTCACATTCTGACTACTATTTATTTCGATCGATCGAGAAAGCTCTCTTTCATTTGGGGATTCACTTCGATTTAAAACTGGGTATCCGAAGTTGGCTTGATTCACATTAGAGTATCCCGAGTATTACCTACGTGGGAACGGTATATCTAAGTTTATCATTCCGTTTGTAATTTCAACAATATAATTTTCTGATCCTATAAAGTATATATATTCTGGATCCTTATAGATAGTCGATTAAGCCATGCCCACCAGTCTGTCTGACCGTATGTCTGTCTGCCTGTTGAAATCAAATTTTCTGAAGCTTATGGTATCCATCAAATTTATAACATTTTCTCTTTGTGTAACATAAATCGTAATAGCACTTTTCTTTAGTTAAAATTTTGCATTTTCTACAACTTTTAAGTTTTTTTTTACAACCCAGAGAGTTTGTTTGTGCACAAGTTTCAGTATAAAATAAATTTATTAAGGATATTCATACTTAATTCACACTCTAATGCAAAATTATTAACACTTTCACTCGTAGCCTGTGAATATCCTTTTCGTACAAAAGAATCTTTAATGTTTGTTCGCACATATCCTTTTAAAAATTGTTGTTGTTGTTTTTATTTCGTTTGCCCTGCCTTTATCTGTTTTCTAGCGTTATTTTCTTTATTACACATTTTCATGTGAGTGTATGAAGTGTCATAATTGAAAAAAATTGCTTTAAGCCATCATACACGTACTTAAATACATGGACAGACATTTATACATACACTGTCATACATACGAACGCATATGTTGTTTTAGAATTTTTTTTAGGTTTGACTATCCTTTGAAGGACATTTCTAAAAGGTGAATGTTAAATAGTAGTTGTTGGCTTAATGTGTGTCAAAAGAGTAAAGCTATTTTTTTGTTAGCCAATTCAGACATCTGTATATTAAATGTGTTTGTTGGTTGTTTTTTGGGTTAATTTTTTTTTTTTTTTTTTTTGTTTTTTTCTTTTAATTGAGGCAAGGACAAGTGAAATGGTCATGAATCTCTCATTCATTTCATTAAGAGTCATACAAAAGTTTGAGGCATATGGAATTTTTACGGAGAAATATTGTGTTATTTTTTAAGTTTTATAACGGTTCTTTATATTGATGTACATATTTAAAGTATACTTTTAGGTGTTACCTTAAATATTTGTTTATTCATCTTATAGCTTGTTGGCGCCCTCTATGGTCTAGTAGCAGTTAAAAACAACTTATTTATGAACATTAAACAGCTGATCGAGCGGTCAATTCAAAAGAAAACTATTGGTACATTCAGTTTAGTGCATAAAAGATTTCTTGAATAAAATTAAAAAATTAACGATGAATCCTCCAAGAGCTCCTGCTCCTTCGCGGTTTGTACGCGGTCGAGCCAGAGGCGGTGGCGCTTATCGACCATATTTCTATTTTAAACGTAATGGACGGACAATACCAGCACATGGTCGAGGTGCTAACAATACCAGCACTAGAGGTAGAGGAGCTATAGCCCCAGTTAACCAAACTGCTGCCAATAACAACCTACTAAATCGTTTGAATAATGTGCCAACACCCTCTGCCATAAACTCAAGTTTCCTAAGACCTCCGGTTTATGCTGCACCCGAAGATAGACAACAAAGAACTCAATCGCTAGAAATAGAAGTGCCGCCAACTGTTCCCGGTTGGCGTTTGTATTTCTATAAAGAACCCTTTAACGATACCAGTGATTTGTTACAACGTGTTAATCATATGGAAACTCATTTTAAGGATCATGTTGCTCACTACGATTATTTGAATATACAGAAAAAGGGCCACTTTGAGTTGAAGGCGAATATAGTGAGTCAAGATCAGCAGCTAAAGGAAAATTGGCCTACGTTAATGGAGGAATTGTCAAGCAGTCCCTTGAAAACTTTAGCCATTGTAGGTCTTGCCATGCATTCATTGGCCACTTCTGCCGCCGTAGATGCGTCTTTGAGTCAACCTGCCTGCACTGAACTAAGATATGTTCCAAAAATTATAAGACCACGTAAAATTTATGTACGTCCAACCGGTTTTATAGCTGAGGGAGGTATAGCTTGTATAAGTTCTTTGGAAATTGATCAATTGTATTGCGTTCGTGGAAGGGTAAAGGAAATTGGTCCAGTGGATGCTGCCGCCTCTTGGGTGGCCTATAAATGTACACGTTGCGGACAGGAGCAAGCATTGAAGCAGACGGGTAAGTGAAAATCTTTGAATCTAGGGATAAAATCTATGATCACTTATTTCTTCTCACACTATCTGTCTATCTATCTATCTATCTATCTATCTATCTATCTATCTATCTATCTATCTATCTATCTATCTATCTATCTATCTATCTATCTATCTATCTATCTATCTATCTATCTATCTATCTATCTATCGATCTATCTATCTATCTATCTATCTATCTATCTATCTATCTAGGCTATCATCCCTCCCGTCCGAATTGTTGCAAACGTCAGGGCTGTCTGGCCAAACAAGGTTTTATTGAATTGCGTTCTTCTCCTTTTACCCGCATAACTCCTAAGCAAACAATACGTTTAACGGAAGCACGTTTAGATGTTATCTACGACATGGAACAAGATACCAATAATTATATCGATGTAGAACTTAAATACGATTTAGTGGATACAATATATTTAGGTCAGGAAATTGTTGTTACCGGAGCTTTGAAAGTAAGACCCCTGGAAGATGAACAGAAATATGATCAACCTTCCACATCCAAAGGTAGCATGGAAATATTTCTTAAGGCCGTTTCAATAATAGATGCAAAGTATAGTAAATATAAATTTACCGAAAAGGATTTAGAGGCAATAACTATGATCAATAGTGAGGCGGATAGTTTTAAATTGTTGGTACATTCTTTGGCTCCCGAAGTTCATGGACATGAACTTATAAAAGCGGGGGCTTTATTATCCCTAATAGGAGGTGCAGGTTCACAGGTTCATGACGAAGAGGAAATTAATATTTTGTTAGTTGGAGATCCGGGAGTGGGCAAAAGTAATATTGCTCATCAGTGTAGTAAAATTTCGCAAAAGGGTGAGTAATACTTATTAAACTATGAATATAAATTAATAAAAAATGTTTTATTTTTATTTAAAGGCTGCCTGGTGCAGGCTAAACGTGGCAATACAACCACCACCTCGAAACTTACTCACTCCCTAAAAGGACGTACTAAATTAACGCTAGAATCTGGTGCATTATTCAATTCAACTTATGGTCACTGTTCGATAGATGACGTAGATCGCCTCGCTAGTCAACAGGAAAGTTTAATGAATGTTTTACAATCAAAACTTTCCTGTCTGGCTATTTCCTCCATATGCACAACTATGCATACACCCACCTCGGTTATAGGTACAGTCAACACGGTGAGTGGTCATTATGATCATTCAAAATTGCTAATAGAAAATGTACGCATAAATCCATCACTACTAAGTGAATTCCATTTGGTATTTCTAATGTTGGATAAACCCAATAAAGAAATGGATACATCTCTAACCGAACATGTAAGAGCTTTACATGCTGGCATCAAAAGAAATACCGTCATAGCCAATAAATTCGAGCAAAAACCTAAAACTAATAATTCCATGAATATGACTGTAGATGATGATGTTGATAAAATGGATATTGATGAAGATTATAATATTGCTTTAAGATTAAAATTAAATCCTATAGAAGAATTGGATATGGACTTATTGCCAACTATATTGTTGAAAAAATTTATAGGTAGAAATTAAAACTTTTAATAATTTAATACTATTTGAAGTAATTTTTTGTTTTCTTTCAATTCCAGCCTATTCTCGACAACAAGTTAAACCTTTATTTATACCAGAATCTGCTGAGGCTTTAAAAAAGTTTTATCTAGAACTAAGACAACAATCTGCTAACTCTCCCACCCCCATCTCATCAGGGTAAGTTTTTAAAATTAAAATTATTTTTCTTTTATTTAATAATTTTTGAGTATTTCGTGCTTAAATCTAAATAAATTAAGTAAAAAAATTATATATTTTACAAAACTCTATAAATTAACTTAAGCTTAAAGATGTGATGGATAAGAAATCATCGTAATAATTTTAAAAATGATGATACTGGCAGTTCAAGTAATATGGCCAAAACAAATGACACTACATAGGAGGCAGACATAGTAAAAACTATAAAGGCAAACTGTAAAAATTTAGAAAAAATATTGATTAATTTAATTAAACATAAATTTATGTTAGTATCTTTGAAAACTTACCATCATTCCTGTTCCAAAATAAATTGGTTCTCTTAATGTTGCTATAACCACACGTGATATTAGTAGATGTACCATAAAAGCACCATAAGTTAAACGGCCCAATATACGGAAAATGGGTAGACAGCAGAATTTACGGAAAATCCCTGGGAAGTCAAAAAAGAAAAAACTTATGAGGAATGTTAATTGTTTTGTTAGAAATCCTAATTTATAGAAATATTTTGAGTAAAATTGTTGATTTTGACTTTCTTTGAATTATATATGTTCGATGTGATACTAAATGGTCTACAGTAATCTCTATTAATCCAGTAAATTATATAGATCTTCATTGATTTCCTTGTAATCTTTGTTTTGTCGAAATAGTTAGATGTATTAATCTGATTTTGAAAATATAATATCTTCAGTGATCTATTCTCTTTGCCAAAGTTAGTAAATTTCAAGCAAATATTTTGAGTGATGACAAGTAATCTATAATTATGATAAAAATTCCCTAGTGATCGCCAAAATATGCATTCCATGGATCAACAGAGTTCTCTAAAGATCACATTTGAACAGTAGGAATCAATAATATCACTGTTTGGTCAATATGTTTAGAAACTTGACTTTCCTTTACAAAATTTCGCAAATTTGAATAAAAAAAACATATTGATTGATCAATTTTGAGATCTGATCACAGATCTCAAGTGATTGCCAGAATGATTACAAGTGATATATCAGCTATTTCTTTGCTTTGCCCATAAGTATTTAAGTTCTAAATTCTTCCTGTAAACAAATTTAAATTGGAGACACATTTTGAAAGATTACAAGTGATATATAGTGATGGCTAGTTATCTGTACTGTTCATCGGTGATCTCTAATAATCAGTTATCTGTCTGTTGTATTGTCAAAGTGAAGCCAACCGATAGCAAGCAATTTTTTAAGATCACTATTAATTTCCAGTCATCATTAGTATATATAATGTTAAGAGATAAAAAGTGATCTCACGAGGTAACTAGTGATCTGTAGTTATAACCAGTGATCTCCATTCGATTCTTAAGATCTCTAAGTTATCAGCTATCTCTTCGTTTAATGAAATGATGATTTTCAGTGATCTCTTATGGTACTTTCTTCTGAATCTCCTGTGATCTGTAAGCTAATTCTTGGAAGAATTATAAAATTTTATAAATAGTGAAGTTATAAGTGTAAAAGTTCATTTTATATTGTTTTTAAATGACTTCCAAAGCAAATTACACTAAGTGATCTTCAGAGCTTTAGCTCTAATTAAATTGAAGTTTCTGTTCTACGTTTAACTCCACATATTAGTTATTTTGAATATCAATTTACTTACATCCACATTTTGATGACATTCCGACAATAAACACACCCAAACCCATACCCCAAACATTACGTTGAATAGCAGCATATAAACTATTCCACAAACGCATATCTTCATCATGATATTGTTGTAAGAAAGTATGACCCGTAAACATCCACAATATGGCAGTGACAATAAGACTGTAGAAAAATGTATGGAACCATTTATTTTGACGTAATTTTATTTGTTTCGAAGACACATGATCATATATCAAAGCAGCCAAAACACCACAGAAATAGCAGGCGAAATTCATGTGAAAAGGAACATAGAATTCATTAAATTGGCGACTTTCCACAAAAGAATCACGTTGAATTCTAAAATGAAAGAATATATGAGAAATAATACTATAGTAACTAAAATAAGCAACTTACTGAGGAGTGGGTATAAAGATGGCATTCAATTCCTTAACATAAGTTACAATACCAGGTAAAACCATAAAAATAGCAAATACTATGCCCAAAATCCAATTGCGAGCTCGGCGCCATCTGAAAAAGAACAGATTTTTGTTTATACATGTTTTATCAAATTATATTTAAAACCTACTTATGAGCCATCATTAGGAACACCAAACTCAAAACAAATGATTGAGTATCCGAGGCCAAATACCAACCTTGCAGCATACACTTTAGTTAAAGAAGAATTATAATGTTATTATATTACTGATTACTTATCAAAATGTACATAAAACATACCCGTTCATTTGTGTTAATATAATTATTTAAATATAATAAATTGGCCCACCAATTTTTGCGACACGATAATTGTTCACGTTCCAATATATGACGCCATAAAGGACCACCAGCATTATCGAAATAAATGCCACTCCAAAGTATAACAAAAGCATAGGGTATAGTCAATCTAAAAAGAATTTTGCAATATTCAAAATCTATTTGAAAATGTTTAATTAACCAAACTTACCTTAAATAACGAAATACATTAAATTTAATAAATAACGAAATATACTGCAACGTAGACAATTCCTCATTTTGTTTAGCCACCACCAACCAATTGATGGTCAACAATAGACCACTTATAACAAAAAATGTTACCGTAATCAGCGATCCTGCTACCAATAAGGTACCCGCCAATGTATGCAATAATCTCTCCGGATCTTGGGGATTGCTAATGGCTCCTTCGTATAATACCCAATTAGTGTGAGCAAATATTACCAAAAACATGGAGAAAAATTTAAAACAATCCAGGAATCTTAATTCTCGGCCAATTTTACCATTAGGTTCTTGATTTAAACGATACCAATTGCGAGCTATAGAAAAACTAACGCATATTTTGCAAGCTATAAAGAAAATTCAATGTTATTTTTTATTTTGTTGTATAATTAAGAAAATACTTGCCTAAATTTCCTGGTGATGCCTTATAGTGATCACGATCTGTTAACAATTTATCTTTACGTTTGTGCTTCAAATATAAATCAAACAAACTGCTACCTGTGGCGAATAGAATTAGAACTCCAATTGCAGCATAAAATGTTAAATTCCAAGAATCTGAAAAGAGAAAGATTTTTTTTTAGATTTATGGAGATATTGTTAAAAATTTTGATAAGTAATATGGATAGATAGAAGGACGGAAATTATCACAGAATTATATTTTATGGAAAATTTAAATGATCTTAGTCCCCTTAAGAAAATTACTTCAATGTGTATAACATTAAGTAGTTGTGATGAAATTTGACGTAAACAAGTTTTTTATAAACATAGAAATAAAAATGGGTGGGATGTGAATAGTGGGCGTGGCATCTTCTTTTAAAATTAATATTTTTAATTAATATCTTTAATAAATCATGTCCCAAAACTTTACACGAGTAATTTCATTTCTATTTTACATAATTTATATCAAAATAAAAGGTATTCAAATAATGGATGTGGCACCTTCTTTAAGAATAAATAGTTAATATCAAATATATTAAAATGTTTAACTGTTAAACATACTTTTTTTCAGCAATATTCAACTTTTTTTTGGCTACATCTTCAGTAATTGAAATAAATATAGCGGAATCTGTAGTGGGTGTGGCAATTCTCTTGAAGAGTAACTATTTTATTGTCAAACACGATGAGGTATGTTAAAGTAACTGCTTTCACGTTTATCTTCCTGTTATTCCATCAAAAGCAGATGAACTAGTGAGTTACTGTTATTCATAAGAATTTGTTCTATATGCCTCGAAACAGCTATGTAGCCTGTGGTTTAAGAGTAGTTAGTTAAAGATACTTGTCAAAATGTTCACAGATCAAAAAGTAAACAAAGCTGTATGATCCATTTAAAGAGTTGAAATGATCAAATCACCATGCGAATAATGAATATTATCCATTATTCATAAGTGAATCCTATTAGGTATGCCTTTTAGAGAACATATTCCTTAAGCTCTGTAATAAGATGTTCACAGGGAAGAAAATTCAATTCTCAGTATATTCTGTTCGATATTCTTTAGAACTACAAAGCATAATATGCTTAGAGATTAGATAGTTCAAGCTCTTTAGCTAAATGTTCGCAAATGCAAAAGTACATCATGTTGTCAGCTGTATTATAATTTCAAGGAGTTAGACCGTTAATTCCACTCAGCGTTGAGAACATCCTGCTGTTAGGTTCCCTTATCAGATATTCTTACACAGAGGGAAAAGGAAATATACACGCCTGGTACCAAATTGACACCAAAGAGTTTATAATTTTTCAATAACATCCGTTGTCAAAGTATATACATACGTACGACAACACTATGTAATGTTGACACCGCATCGTTGTCAACATTGTCGAAATCTAAATTTTATACACATCCGTTGTCTAAATGTTAACAAACGTGGTAAGCTCACTATTGGCAACGGATTGTTTGTCAATTAGATTTCGACAACGAATTGCTGCAATGTTGTCAACATCATACATAGTGTTGTCTTACGTATGTATATACTTTGACAACGGATGGTATTGGTGTCAATTTGGTACCAGGCGTGTATATTTCTTTTTCCCTCTGTGTATAGATATTCTGTTTCCTCATGAAGGAAATTACTTGGCTCCAATATTTTAAAAGTTTGTGAGATGGTATAACATCAATGATTCTGTGGAAGTATGATATGCGAAGTGACTCATAAGCGGTTTTCACTAAGAATTGTTTAGCATATTTTGGCTGACTGTTGTGAAATACTTATTGTTATGGTATTAACAGTGTCAAAGGTCTTCAATTAGTTGATTCTAAAGAATCAATAGATTCTTCTTTAAGGCCTAAACAGGTTGTTTCCATATAAACGCACTATCATCAAAGAGGTAGAGTAGTTTGTTTAAACTTTTTAACCCTGTGAAACCCACCTGAAACTAATGCGAGCTGCTGGTAGTATACCAGATGGCTAGAAGGGAAAATTAACATAAAGTTTCCACGCTACATATCAGAGCTGTAAAGGAATTATTCTTTTTATAACCACCATCAAAAAGATGCACAGAAATATACACGCCTGGTATCAAATTGACACCAAAGTTGTCAATAACATCCGTTGTCAAGTATTTACATCGTTGGTGGCCAAACACTACCCCGGGGTAGTTATGTTATTCTCACTAATACATACGCAATACGAATACTGTGAGTAAAAACACAAAGTAAACACAAAACAAAAACAAGTTTATTCAGTTGCTTGTCTGCATTCAACGAAGAAGGTCTATGTCGCTTGATGTTATGATACACGGCGAATATTTTTCAGTAGCCGTTACAAATAAATGTTTATTTCAGGTTTTACTATATTATAAAAAACTAAATATGTGGAATATTGAGTGGGAGAAGGATTTTTTATTCTGTTTAAATATATTTAAGGAAGCTCAATACATACATCGGAACATATTTACATCAACACATACATTAGTACAAACTTACATCAACACATACTTCAATACACACTTACATCATCACATACATCGGTACATATTTACATCAACACATACATCAGTACATATTTACATCAACACATACTTCAATACACACATACTTCATCACATATATCGGTACATATTAACATCAACACATCAATACATACATACATCAATACATACTGACATCAATCCATACATCAATGCATGCATACATCAATACATACTGACATCAATCCATACATCAATGCATACATACATAAATCCATACATACAACATATATACCTACATACATACAAACATACATACATACATACATACATACATACATACATACATACATACATACATACATACATACATACATACATACATACATACATACATACATACATACATACATACATACATACATACATACATACATACATACATACATACATACATACATACATACATACATACATACATACGCATGCATCAAGACATTCAATAATACTTAAATCATCGCATAAATACATACCTTCCGTTATTCATTAAAAGACAAATTTGTTATATGAATAACACAAAATAAATACAAACAAATAATTTGTTTCAGTGCAAATCACACGTATTTTCATTTGTGTACTCTTTTATTTTTTCACTACAACATATGCGTTTTAAGCACTCTCTCGCTGGCCACCACTGATTTACATACATACATACATACATACATACAACAACAACATGTAATATTGACCACGCAACATTGCAACAATTCGTTGTCGCAATCTAAATTTTATGCACATCGGTTGTCTAACATTGTCAACATTGCAACAATTCGTTGTCGCAATCTAAATTTTATGCACATCGGTTGTCTAAAAGTTAACAAACGTGATAAGCTCACTATTGACAACGGATTTTTTCCCTCTGTGTGTTTTGTAGCTTCTCTTCTAAAATTTTCTGAAAAGGACTTGTTACTTTTACGTACTAAGCTAACGATATATATTCTGCGTCCTTATTAAATTCTAATACGATTTAGCCATGTCCGTCCGTCTGTTATAGAAACAATAGGGTCTAAACGAGAAAGGATCCATAATTGACTCTACCTTCTAGGAAATCACTTTAATGCTCATAGCTTAAAATGCCAGTATAGCAACAATTTAACATACACGAGTTTGAAATCTCTCTATGACATTGACACTATTTCGAACACTTTCTATAAACTTTTCAAGTCACTTCAATATGGCTAGGTCATAGAGGTTCATTAACCCTTTTAAGGATTATATGACGGGTTATGTTTTCTGAAATAATGGATATTACTTTATGCAAATGTTATATTTCGACAAGTAAATGACATTTATTTTTTTTATAGAATTTATCAGTGATATAACTCACCTTGCTCCACTGTTCTATTACTACTCTCACAATATTCTATGACGCTCTCAGCTGATAAATTATATTTCCTTAAACGCATATTAACGCATTGATTCAACAAATGATTATAACGTTGACGATTAACATCTTCTGATTTAAATAAATTTAAATACACATTAACCTGTAAAAAGAATGCAATAAAATTAAAACAAATTATTAATAAAAATTAATACATAAACATAAAATAAAAAATACGAAATGAAAAACAACACATGAATAAAAACATAAAATTAATCATTTTATAGATTTTTTGTATGTTTTGTTATGTTTTTGTATAAATGCGGCTATTTTAACAGATGATTGAAAACTCAAGTGTAATGACCTTGAAATTATTGGAAACGCAACAAGAAGTCTACCAATCAAAGATACGCACAATTAACATACAACAACAAAAATGAATAGAAATAAAATTTAAATCTCAAACAAACTTAAAAATGCATAATGACATTAAAAACTTAAAAAAAAAATAAACAAAACAAAAATTATAGAGTAATGGAGCTGGGAGCATTTCATTGAGAGACTAACTTACTTTAAAATCTGCTTTAACAACATTATGGATCTTCATTATATTTATTGAACACATAAGTATGTATATTGTGTGTGTAGTTTTTTTTTTAATTGGTTTATGGCAGCTAAATTGTTTCTAACAGTTCCAAGGCATTATAAACTAGAGGCCGGTGTTTTAGTTTAACTTCTTTTGAAAACAAATCATGCGTTTTCTTGTTTCGTTGTAAGTTTACATTCCATTTACATATGTGTACATATCGATACCATACCAGATTTTATTGTATGACTGTTTAAATGTAAACATAAAATCAAAGATTAAACAACAGAAAAATAAAATCAAGTTCAAATCATTATCAATGGGAATAAGAAAAAAAAAAAATATGAATTAATTATTAAAAATAAAACAGATATTTTGCAATAGGCCATTGAAACCATGACTGATACTAAGAGGTTAATGCATTTTAATTTTAACATTACCTTGTAATGTTAACTAGAAAATAATATTAAATTTTCACAATATTTACTAATGAATTATTTGTTTATCTCGAAATTGGACAATCGGCATGAAGAATTTTTAATTACTTTTAATGGTGTTTTGTTTTTAATTGAAAGTTGATATTTGGAAATTTTTTCTTCTATTTATGTTTATATTTCATAAAATTTTTTAAAGAATTTTTTAATATTTGCAATTTCAAGTAGTTGTCTTAAGTCTTTTGTTTTGTTTGACACTATGTAAATAAAACGAAGTAATTTTTGTAGAGTCATGCTTAAATATTTAAAGAGAATTGTTTTGATGAATAATTAATACCATAAAATACATAATTCATTAAAGTGAAATCATCTTAAGATATAGAATTCCATAATTTCAAAAAAAAAAAAAAATAAAAAATAAAAAATCCCTAACATTTTATGTTTTTGACCATGAGGACTAAGTACAGTGGTTTAGAAACGTTTAAAAACTTGCAAGTTGCCTAATAATGTGAGTTCTCTGGTCGGATTATTATACCGCTCAGTTTCGTGAGAAGGATATATATAAGTTTGTCAGTCCGTTTGTAATTTCTACAATATAAAGAATATATTCCGAGTCCTTATAGAGGGCGGAGTCGATTTAGCAATGTCCGTCTGTCTGTGTGCATGTTGAGATATCTTCGAATCTTCAATTATTCTATCAGACATGCTTCCAAGAAGGTCGCTATTTAAAATCAGCAAAATCGGTCAAAAAATAATGGCGATATGAGCCAAAAGTCGAGACAACCTAACAAAAATGTAAACAACAACAACATTCAGCATCAAACTGTAATTAGTTTGCTAGTTTATAAAAAGAAAACAGAGCAAGAACAACACGCTTAGACAGACAAAGCACTAAATCACGCTATCAAGAGGAAAATCCCAAAAGTTGTTAACGGGACTACACACGGGACACTCAGATATTATCAATTCATCCTAGGAAACGCCATATCAAAGCTATGCAGATTTTATGGCTGTCAGGAGGAGACCTCAAAACTCGCCGAGAAAGAATCTTAGGTGCTGTAACACTAGCCCCAAATACTCACAAAAGGTTCAAAAATTACTAAAATATGATACGAAAATGACTCTAAAACGACCAGTATTTCGACTCAAAAATGTATCAAAAAATATACAAAAATGAGTCGGAACGGATCAGAAGTGGGGCTCATAAGTGACATTTTAAAAGTGTTGCGGTTAGGGTATCGTTTTTCGTCCGTCGAAAGTATTATTTATGATCAGAAAATGAGCGTATATGTGATCATTTTAATCGTGCAGAAGAGTCATAAATGACTCGAATATGTTTAAAAATTAAAAAAAAAAATGGTAGCAGGGTTGCAACTCTGGTACCAAGGAACCTAGAAACACGAAATTATCAGAGATTTTCAAAATCATAGATGGAAAATTGTGTGTAGAAAATTAAGCTAGGATGGAAAAAATAAAAAAAAATACTCAGAAAAGGTTCAAAAATTACTAAAATATGATTCCAAAATGACTGTAAAACGACCAGTACTTCGACTCAAAAATGTATCAAAAAATATACAAAAATGAGTCGGAACGGATCAGAAGTGGGGCTCATAAGTGACATTTTAGAAGTGTCGCGGTTAGGGTATCGTTTTTCGTCCCTCGAAAGTTATATTTATGATCAGAAAATGAGCGTATATGTGATCATTTTAATCGTGCAGAAGAGTCATAAATGACTCGAATATGATCAAAAATTTTAAAAAAAATGCTAGCTGGGTTGTAACTCTGGTACCAAGGAACCTAAGGAACGAAAGCCTTTAAGAGTGGACTTTTTGGTACTTTTTCGTTATTCAAAAGAACATTTTTCAATTTTCACAGTCCTGAGTGAATGAAAAGTTGTACTTTTTCGTACTTCAACTGATACAACTAGTCGGACATGTAGGATCCTGATATAAGAGAATTCCAGCATACTGATGGAATGAAAATCTAAAAAAGGGGACTTTCTCGTACTTTTTCGTTTTGCAACTTCAACTGGGCGACATCTTATATGGGATTTTTTACAGCTATGTTAAAGAAAATTAGCAGAAAAAGCCAATATATTCCTTATTTAGTTAATTTTTCTTACAAATTCATTAAATTTTATAAAAATAAAATTACAAAAGATGAAAGTTAAAGGTTCCCTACTGTTAATCCCTCTACTATTCCCAGTTATTATTCTAAACATTTTATTTTTCGCTTCTATTTTAGTATAGTTGCTTTAAATTAGCATTACTTTCTCTAGCAACCACTCAAATTATAGAACACTTTAAGTTTCAAGTAGCTCTCTTAAGTCTTTTGTTTATTTATACAAAACACAAACCACATACATTGACAGCAAATGTATTAACGCGCAAATACTTAAATTTACACACTACTATACTAACCTTTGTATTATTCATTAATACTCCTTTATATAAATCATTTGCTTCATCTTCCGACAATTTATCGATTTCCAATTGACACCACTGTACACAAATGCCATAGTATAAATGACGATGCTGGAAATGATGTTTATAATATTTGGAAATTTCTTCAATAGCCTGCCAAGCTTCATTGTTATTATCTCTTTGTGGTATAACATCAGCGCGTACAAAACAATACATAGAGAAGTCATTGAACTCTTGCAGGCAACGATCATAATCATCCAAATCGTATAGGGAAGGCATTTTATAATATTGGGTCACTATGATATAAAAAAGGAAATAAAAAAATTAATGATATAAAAAATGCATTAAGAAATATATTTAAAGATCTTAAGTTGAAATGAAGTTTATTTTATACCCTTAATTAACTAGAAATCCTTGTAAGTTAATGTTTAGTTATGTCTGCGGTTTTTCTGTTTCTGTTTTAGAGTTCTTAGTAATGAGTTTTTTTTTTGTTCATTTGTTGGTTTTATTTTTTAAAAGTGAAAGGGAACTTGTTTTATTGTCAGTTTCGTTCTAGAACATCATCCTTTCTTAGGAAGTTTTTTAGAATTACTTTTGCTTCAATAATGGAAATTTTTTTGTGATTTTTTTTATAATACGTTTGAAACTAGTTTATTATGTGATTGTCTTGTTTGATAGTTAAATTTTTATTTAATTTTAAGTAAAAGTAAGCGTGAAATTACATGCTAGTGACTGTTTGTTGTTTTATCAAAAAAATCTTTTCAGTTCAATAATTTTATATAGTTTTATGTATAAAGTATTAAAGTAATTACTTTAGTGTGCTTTAATTATATTATAAATATATTATAAATATTGATGACGACATGTTGATACCTCGTAACTTAATTTTTTTCCCCAAACATGATTGGGAAAAATTGTTACTTATGACAAGTCAAACTGTAAACATTGTTTTTATTATACCCTTCACCTTCCGACCTTATATATCGTGGATCGGTGTCGATTAAGCCATGTCTTTCCGTCAGTCTTTCTGTCCGTCTGTCTGTTGAAATACATTTTCTGAAGACACCAGATATCTTCGGGATCCAAATCTTCAATAATTCTGCCAAATCTTCAATAATTCTGTAAAAAGTTGTTTTGTTTTACGAACAAAAATATTGCTGATGCAAAAAACGAACCTGAACCTATTGTTCGTTAGTTGTCTGCTATACGCACGACCGCTTCTGCTAAGATTTTTTACGATTGCTAACGCGTGATCAAAATAAAGTACTTACGTATCTGATTATACGCAAGTCATTATAAGAGTAATTAAAAGTAATGCAGACAGTATGTAGTAGTTATTTAAAAGTAAGTAGTTACGTAACTTCCTGCCAAAGAGAGTGCCATGTTGCCCCAATAGTGCTTTTTTTTTGAAAATAAGTTGTTACCGACCTATCGCCTAAATGGAAGATATAGAATGAATGCCTATCAGATAATCGATTATTTGCTCACTTAGTTTTGTTACTATTAGACGTCTTGATGTAATCAGCTGGCTGTATCGTAGCAGCGAATGAGACCAAAATCGGTAATATTCTTTAGACTGATATAATACAAAGTTATGTGCTTAAAAGCCTTATTGGGGGGTTCGGTTGTAATGGGTCTAGCTGAAATAATGAACTGATTCTAAACATTTTCAATAGTCTTCGTTAGTGCTAAATTCATCAAATTATTTTGAAAATCGCGACCAGTGATTTGATTACAAGGATGGACGGACGACAGATGGACGGACATAGCTAAATCGATTCAGAAAATTAATGAGCCGATGAATATACTTAAAGGTCGGTTTAGAGCCCACGTTTAAAGTTTTGAAAAATACTAGCGAAATGATATCTCGATATCATCAAATGATAAATGTTTTCTTTTTTTATTCCGACACACGCTTTTGAAATTACATTTCAATCTAAAATATTCATTTATGTCTTCATTACTTAAAATATTGACATATAAACAAAATAGTATATTTATTTTAATAAATTAATCAAAAGCTCATTAACTGTCAAATTTTTTTTTTTGATAATTTTTTTTAATAATTAATGTCATGTTTTATTTTCGGAGGTGTGTTAATAAGTTATTAAAAAATTGTCAAATATTAGAAATTGTCATACTACACAAGTACTTAAATTATTTTAAACAAATATATATTTTCAATAAAAATAATAATGAAGCATTTTTCAACCATTACTATGGTATATAACAAAAATTTTCAATATATTTTTTACATAGGAAATTTTATTTTCGTTAAATGTTCTCAACATTTGCTTAATTTGTTATTGAGCTTTTTTTTAAAAAAATATGCGTATTATTTCTTAAAATTTCATTCAATGTTCATATTCATACCGGAATTTTTTTATGGCCCATAAAAAAATTGCGTTTACAGAATCAATTACTTAACTACTCAAGCATTTCACTGTTTGTCAAAATAATTTATTATTATCAATATAGTAAATAGTGGATATTTTGTAATAGTCATTTAAATAACTGCCTACGTAAAAATAGAATAGAATTTTTGCTGGTTTAGAATGAAATGTAAGATTTATAAATGCAATTGGAACATTTTAAATTATTTACAATTTATTAATTAATTAGCATTTTGTTATGGCATGAATGGCTGGATGTTTGAGTTCCACCCCTCAGGATAGTCTAGAGAGACAATGCCAAAAATAACTCTTCTTGATACATACATATATCAAATGTATTTCTGCGAAATATGCTCTACGACTTAAGCAGCCGAACGGACTGAAGCATGATCGGATTGGTCATGGCACCATCCTACAAAAGATAGGCATGCCAATTATGGGGCAGGAAACTGACTACATTCTATCTACACTGAATTTTAAGCGGTCATTCAAGACCAGAATACCGATAAGGGATGATTGAGCCGCGAACACTGTCCTAAGGAACGACGTTATCTCAATCTATACTGATGGCTCAAGGATCGTGAAAGGGGCACTGGATCGGGAATCTTCTCCGAAAAACTAAATCTTCTACTGTCTCTTCGACTACCTGACACCTGCACGGTCCTTCAGGCAGAGATATATGCCATCTATACAGCCGCGAGAAGAATCCGGAAACTAAATCTCGAAAATTCGACTATACATATATACTTGGACATCCTTACATCAATCAAGGCTCTTAACTCCAATGTTATTAAGTCCAAATGTCTTGTCAATGGCAATTCTAAGGGTATTACAATCCACGTAAATCAAATTTTTGTATGATATTATTTTGATAGAAAAATAATAGTTTCCTGTTGGTTTTGTTGAAAAGCGATAGTTTGTAATGTCAAAATACCCGAGGGTTAAGTCTGCAACTCTATATGAAAACAGAATTGATCGAAATTGAATGAAATATCCGAGGGTTTAGTCTGTAACGCTATTTGAAAACAGAATTGCTCGAAATTAAATGAAATAGACGTTATGTGAAGACTCAATATATAAAAACTCAAGATTATAAATTGTAAAAATTGAGGGAATTTGGTCAAAACTCACAAACAAATATATTTTACCATCACAACCTCCCCAACAAAAACTCGGTAATGACTTGTACTTACACATCAAATTACTTTTTAATGAGTAGTACTATTTGTACCTAGTTATAAGTATTTATATAAGTAGTTATTTGTAAGCGAGCATGGTATGTACCTACTTGCCTCTAATGCAGCAAAAGGCAGAGAGTAAAAAATTAGCTCTTTGACTGAGTTTGCTTGTGTTTGTTCATATGTAGGTGTGAAAGCAGGAGTACAGAAGAGCTCATAGCGTTTCGCTGCTCTGATGTCATCACAGTATTAAAATGAGTTAAATAATGAAAAGCGGGTTTTTTAGCATTACTTTTCAATGTAAGTTTTTGCTGGTCTCATTTTCATTCAAATGTAAAATAGAGATTCCTCGAGGGTTTTACATGTTTATATTTTAATTGATATTATTTTGTTTTGCAATAAATACATTTTTTTATATAAAACATTTTTTTTTTATTTAATTTAATAAATTATTAAATAAATGATTAAAGTCGGAATTAAAAAATCACCTGTTAAAACCATTTATATATAATTCCTGTTAAATTGTATTATTCCCGTGGGGAGTGGGTAAATATTAAATATCTGTCTGGGAGGTGTTAGGTACTAATACATGTTAAATTGTTTTCCTTCTTTTTTTGTCCGCACTTTTAAGCTTAAAAACACAATATTCCTATAAATATGTATTTTACGTTGTTTTAAGTACAAAACCTAAAACGTAAAATTTTAAATAAATTTCTTTAAATTTTATTTGTTTAAGAAATCAGTCATCAACAAAAAAATGTGATGAATGAATGAACAAATTCAGGTAAAAAAAAAAAGAAATTATAATGTCTGTTAATGTAACAAAATGAGAATACAGTATGGATTCGATTTGCTCAAATGCGGTTTTTTGCCCGTTTTTGAATTAAAAAAGAAAATCAAATTTTTCTTACAATAGATTTACTTTTTCAGTTTTTCATGAAAAATATATTTTTCTCGTGTTAAAAACTTATTCTCAGTATTTTCAGACCATACTGTGCTTAAATTCATTATAAAAGTCATCAAAATTTTACTGATTTATTAAAAAAATCATAATTACTTCCAACTTATTCTTTTCAGTAAATTCTTATATTTATTTTCTGTTTGTTCTTAAAGCTGAAATCCACTTAAAAACTCGTGTATTCTACTTCTACTATTAGCAAATAGCGTAACGTTTTTATACCAACCATCAAATTTGTTGGGAGCTACATATATTGATCTTGTCATTACGTTTGTAACTCATCAAAAGTATGTACATAAAATGTATATTCTGGGTCCTTAAAAGAAATCACGTTTAAAATCACTATTGGCTTCCAATGGTATGTTTGGTATTTCTCTTATCACCCATACAAATGTCATTACCGGAAATACAGTTTAAGAGATTTTAAATATGTTTAAGAATCACTTTCTAAGTCGATTAACTTTTTGTCTGTCCGTCCGGCTAGATGTCTATGAATTAAAGATACTTTGACCCAAGGACAAAGCCTATAGAAAATGGTTAAATAGGCCCATTATATGTTAATTAATTATGTTAAATCTTTATATATAAAAATGAGTGTGTGTTTGTATGTTTGTTTATTTGATTGGACCTTATAGACTGCTGGACCGATTTTTCTGAAATTTTCACAGTGTATTCCTGTATGTCTGGAAGGAACTGTAAATAAGTATTAAAAGTCGTATATCTCAGA
Source organism: Lucilia sericata (assembly GCF_015586225.1). Lineage (NCBI taxonomy): Eukaryota > Metazoa > Arthropoda > Insecta > Diptera > Calliphoridae > Lucilia > Lucilia sericata. The sequence goes on from NW_023994250.1 coordinate 38,616, forward strand.
AACTGACAAATCTAGAGTTCTCAAAATTTAGTATGAACAACTTTGGCATATATATGAACAAATGGGGGGTCTAGCTTTAGCGGGCGTGGCAACTCCCATATAAATAAATTCTTAAATTAATATATCTGAGAAAATATGTCAGTTAGAGTCCCAGTTGAAATAGGGGCCTAGTTGAAATAATGGACCGATGTTAACCATTTTCAATAGGCTTCGTCTCCGGTATCATATGATTATGTTTCAATAGGCCTGAGACAATAGAATATTATGTACCAAATTTCATCGATTTATCTTCAAAATTGCGAACTGTAGTTTGATTACATGTACGGACGGACAGACGGCTCAGAAAATGATTCTAAGCCGATTGGTATACTTTATAGGATCAATATTATTAAGCATTACAAACATCAGCACAAACCCAATATACCCTCCCCACTAAAGTGGTGTAGGGTATAAATATTATAGTTAAAATCCTGTACGATAGGAAAAACTTGGACTCAACTTTTAAAAACCAAAAATTTTTTTAATATACTTTTCATAGATTTATATTAAAGATATTAATCGTTTATTTTAGCTTTATTACGCACATTTTCCAAACAAAATTTATACAATAAACCATCTCAACAACTTTATTAAGCATTTATGAATATGTGGGATAGTGTAACATATGATCGACCATGCCCTCTTATACTTGTTTACATGTTTTTATTATGTTTGTTTTAAAAACCTCATCTTTATTGGACAAAACTTAAAGTTGATTGACTTTTGCTATGCCTACAATATTAATATAATAATTTATGCAAACATTTTTTTTAAAGAAATGTATAATTAAATTGTTTGTGGATTTGCCTACTTTTCACCTAGTAAATATTAAAATTAATTTGGACAAAAACAATACGGACAAAAATAAAGAATTTGTTTGACCAACATTTTTAGAGCTGCATTCTTTTGGTGCCACAATAAATTTGTATTGTATAATTAGAAGTCTAAAGTTTTAATTAAATCGAATTAAATGATTTGACATAAATTTGTTTAATGATTGATTTTTAATAAGTGAAGATGAAATCTGTCATATCATCATTATTTTTAATGATTAGTTGAAAGCTTTTGTAATCTGTTAACAAATTTTTTTTTTGATCCAATATCTGAAGGAACCGTAATGATAAAGATATGTATTAAAATACTGTGTATTTGAATAACTAGCAATTTGTTTAAACCACCATTAGTGGTGATAGAGGGTATACATAAGTTTGTTTTTATGTGTGTAGTACCAATAAATATTCATCTGAGACCCAACAAAGTATATATATATTCCGGGTTCTTATAGAATTCTAAGTCGATATATGAATGAAGCTATGTCCGTCTGTCTGCCTAAAACATTCTTACGTTAAAACTTAGCAAATGAAATCAAACATATTAACCGAAAGTATTCATTATTGTTGTAAGCAGTTTGGTATTAAAAACAAGTTAGAGTGCTATATTCGGCTATGCCGAATCTTAAATACCCTCCACCAGCAAGCTACTTTTTATTGAGACCCATTTAACTATCTAATTTTTAGATAACTTGGCAAAATTTTTGTTTCCTTATTGAGGGTACTAATATTTATGCATATGTCAAACTAATTTTAATTAGGTCGAGAAAAATGTATATTAATAGGCCAGTTTGAAAACATTTTAATATAATGATTAACTGTACACAGAACATACTCATTTTGAATTTTATCCGGATATAATCATTCAATTACGAATTAAGTGGTATTAAGTGATTTTCAGAAGTATACCTTATATGGGAGCTAAGACAACCTATGGACCGATCCAGAAGAAAAAATCCGTAGAATGATTTATATATACAAAATACACATTTATGTCGAATTTTATCCCGATAACTTTGATTGTTAATGTGCATTTGAGTAATTTTCGGAAATGGTCCTTATATGGGAGTTGTGACCAATTATCAACCGATAAGGAAAAAAATTCGTATAATGATTTATATGCCAAAAAAATTCAAGTCGAATTTTACTACAATAGATTTATTAATTAATGAAATATGTGCGTTTAGGTGATTTTCGGAAGTGAACTTTATATGTATAGGAGCTACGACCTTACACAAAACATACTTGTGTCGAATTTTATCAAGATATCTTTATTTGTTAATGAAATATGTGCGTTTAAGTGATTTCTTTGAAGGAGCTATTACCATATATGGAACAATCCGGAAAAAAATTGGTAGAATGATTTATATGCTCACAAAACATATTCAAGTCGTACTTTATCCAAATAGCTTTATTATTCAAAGAAATATGTGCGTTTAAGTGATTTTCGTAAGTGGACCCTCTATGGGAGCCTATCCGGAAAAAATTTCGTAGAGTGATTTATATAAAGACAAAACATATTTGTGTCGAATTTTATCAAGATAACTTTATTTGACAATGAAATATGTATTTTTAAGTGATTTTCGGAAATGGGGTTATATGAGAGCTATGACCAATAATGGACCGATCCGTAAAAAATTTGGTGAAATGATTTGAATGTACACAAAACGTATTTTTGTCGAACTTTATCCCAATAGCTTTAGAATTCAATGTGTTTAAGTGATTTTCGGAAGTGGACCTTATATGGGAGCTATGACCAATTATGGGCCTATCCGGAAAAAATTTAGTGGAATAATTCATATTTATACGAAATATATTTATGTCGAATTTTATCACGATAGCTTTATTTGACAATGAAATATGTATTTTTAAGTGATTTTCGGAAATGGGGTTATATGGGAGCTATGACCAATAATGGACCGATCCGTAACAAAATTAGTAAAATGATTTGTATGTATACAAAACATATTTGTGTCGAATTTTATCCCGATATCTTTATAATTCAATGAAATATATGCGTTTAAGTGATTTTCGGAAGTGGACTTTATATGGGAGCTATGACCAATTATGGACCTATCCGGAAAAAATTTCGTAGAGTGATTTATATTTAGACTAAACATATTTGTGTCGAATTTCATCAAGATAGCTTTATATGACAATGAAATATGAGCTTTTAAATGATTTTCGGAAGTGGGCCTTATATGGGAGCTATGACCAATAATGGACCGATCCGTAAAAAATTTCGTAGAATGATTTGTATGTATACATAACATATGTGTGTCGAATTTTATCCCGATATCTTTATAATTAAATGAAATATATGAAGTGGACTTTATATGGGAGCTATGACCAATAATGGACCGATCCGTAAAAAATTTCGTAGAGTGATTTATATTTAGACTAAACATATTTGTGTCGAATTTCATCAAGATAGCTTTATATGACAATGAAATATGAGCTTTTAAATGATTTTCGGAAGTGGGCCTTATATGGGAGCTATGACCAATAATGGACCGATCCGTAACAAAATTAGTAAAATGATTTGTATGTATACATAACATATGTGTGTCGAATCTTATCCCGATATCTTTATAATTAAATGAAATATATGCGTTTAAGTGATTTTCAGAAGTGGACTTTATATGGGAGCTATGACCAATTATGGACCTATCCGGAAAAAATTTCGTAGAGTGATTTATATTTAGACTAAACATATTTGTGTCGAATTTAATCAAGATAGCTTTATATGACAATGAAATATGAGCTTTTAAATGATTTTCGGAAGTGGGCCTTATATGGGAGCTATGACCAATAATGGACCGATCCGTAAAAAATTTCGTAGAATGATTTGTATATACACAAAACATGTTTAACTCGAATTTTATCACAATAGCTTTATTCATCAATGAAATATGTGCGTTTAGGTGATTTTCGGAAGTGGACCTTGTATGGGAGCTATGGCCAATTGTGGACCGACTGAGATCTGCGTTGACAGTATGATTTCTGTTCATATTATATTTGCATGTGCAAAATTTTGTGTTGATACCGATATATTTGAGGGAGTTATTAGCTATAAACTAATTTCCGGGAATATATACCTTTGTATGGGGGCTATGGGAAATATTGGATTGATTGTAAAGATTTTCAACATAATTGATCACTGCCATGAAAAAATAATGTGTCACAAAATTCATCGAAATATCTTTGGTAGTTTCTGAGAAAACTTCAAAAGAATGATGAAAAAAACGTAATTTTTTTCGAGGTAGTCTGAAATTTTTACTCATAGCTTTTTACGTTGTGAACCGATTTTGCTGATTTTCAATACCAAACTGCTTAGGATAACAATAAATATTTTGGGTGCATTTCGTTGATTTCCTTTGCTTAGTTTTAACGTGAGCGTGTTTTACACAGACAGACAGACAGACAGACGGACAGACGGACAGACGGACATAGCTAAATCGACTCAGAATTTCATAAGGACCCAGAATATATATACTTTGTTGGGTCTTAGATGAATATTTCTTGGTGTTACACACGGAACGACAAACTTATATATACCCTCTATCACCACTGATGGTGGTGGAGGGTATAATAAGCAAACATTTATTTCGCTTATATTTCAGAATTAATTAAAATAATTTAAATATGGGCATTTCCAGAGTTGAAATATATATATATATATATATATATACATATACATATATTTTTTAAAAATTCTTGTATTTTTATATAGGGCTTCAATTGCTCTATAACTGGTCGGAAGAAGAAATTGAAAGATCTTAATGGCCCTAAGATATAAGTAGTTAAAGTGCGTGACGTGATGTGACAGAAATAGAAGTTGCTTATTTCTTTTTTGACAAAAATGTAAAAATCTGCGAGTTCCTGATAATACAAACACACAAAAAACTTTCAAATGTACAACTACTGACCCTTCTGATGATAATACAATAATCGGTCATAACGCCCATATAAAGCCGATATCCGAAAATCACTTTTTTTTTAAACATTTCTTAAAAATATCATTTGTTGAATTTCTGTGCTTTTTCTTCCACTTATCAACTAAAAAATTATAACTATCACCTAATTGAATAAATTGCATAAATATCACATCTTTTTAAATAACAATATTTCACAATTCGAAGGTTGCACTTGAGAAAATTTATGTAATGTGACGTGACGTGACAGACTTTGAAATTCTATAAAAAATAACCCCGCTTAGAATTATTATTTTTTTTTTCTTTTAAATTGAGTTCTATATACTAAATTTGATTAAGATTCAAAGTTTTGAATACATCTGAATGCCAACTAAAAAGTTATCGGGATAAATCCTGTTTCAACGTGACGAACGTGACATTTAAAAGTCTATGAAAGAAAACCGAAAGTTTGCCTTTTAAGGATCTTTATCTTTTTATATTTGTATGTTTTAGGATAACTATTATTCCAACCAAATATTTTCCGATAAAAGTCCATTTAAATATTAGCCTTTAAAATAATAAAAACTATTAAAAGCAAATGCTACTAAAGGTGCAAAAATATGCCTGAAATATTATTGTAACTTTTAATTCCGATTTCTCATCAATTTAATTTAATAAAATTTTAATCTTTTTCTATAATAATAGAAGTTGAAATTTTATCTTTGATGACTTTTAGTTTTAGAGCCACGGTGGACTTTTCGGTGGAAATGCCCATATACGAACAAATTCAGCTGCTTTCATTTCAAATTTTACACAATTACTATAACACTAATACTTACTATTCATTTCAAATCCTTGTACTCTTATTCCAAACATAGGCATTATGGCTATAAGCCATAAAATATATTTAATCATCATTTTTATAAAGCTTTTTTAATTAAAAAAAATATATATATTTTTATTCTTAAAATTTGTATTCTTTCTCTTCAAAAGTCACAATTATTTTTAACACTTTTTGCTTAAACCATAAATTTTTTTTATTAAAAAAAAAAATCCAACTTTTTTTTAAACCAAAATGTAACAAAATTGTAGAAATAATTTTAAACGTTTAAAACCGTTAAAACACCCTTAACGTTTGAATATTTTTGAATGCAAACCGTACGCGCTCGCAGCTACACGTTGAATGATTTTAAATGACACCTGTATTAATAATAAAACCCTAAAAAATCATTATGTTCCCTAAAATCTACTTACAAACACATAAACCTAAATATATTGGCAGAATTGTAAAAACAAAACTGTAAACACTGTAAGGCCTATATATTGAAAAAAACTGGTCAAGAGACAGAGAGTAAAAGCAAAAAAAAAAAAAAAACAACACAACATCTTATGCATTATTATCGTTAACAACATCATTATGATCTTTATAGAAAAAAACCCTACTAGTCATTTGTTTTTGATGTATTTTTTTATGTGTGTCAAACCTAAAACTAATTTAAGTTCTTAAACAAAAAACAACAAGTGACGAGTGATAATTTGCTTTAATTAAAAGAAATTTACTAAATTAAATTCATACTATAGAAAATTTTTTAATTATTTTGAATTTAGTTTATTCAAAATTCTGAATCTTTTAAACTTTTCTGACCTTCAACTTTATTAAATTATTGTTAAAAATTTTACTTACCTTAACCATTAGAACTGTTCTAGAAATATTAACAAAAGTTACAAACATTTTTTATTTAGCACCTACTCATCTTTTCTTGTATCCCTATATTTGGTTAATTATAATATTATAGTTTTTTATTGATTTGCGTTTCAACTAAAATTTGCCCATAATTACATACAACTTTTTTTTTTAGAAACTTTTTACGCATCTTACTTTACATCAGAGGAGCGCAATATTGCCATTACATAGCACGCGTGATAGGGTAAGAAAATTCTGCTGACGCTAAGTTGATACACATACACTATTGGTTTATTTCTGCTGCTTCTTATCACAAAGTATACAGAGGTGTCACTTTTGACATTTAAAAAAGTCTAAAATCAGCTTTTGTTTGATTTTGAAATTGTTTGGTGAGAAGTGCTATATAAAATACAGCTAAAAAAAATATTGAATTCGTTTTGTGCGAAAGAGAGGGAAATAGTTTTTTACTCGTGACGCCTCTGTATACCCTGTGTTCTTATAATGAGCAATATCAGTTGGTTTGCTCTCAACTTGGAAAACAAAATCAAATCAGTTGCTGATCAGTACTTGTGAATGTAAGGTCTGTGTGCAACTTTTTTAAAATACACACAGAAATACAACACATTTTTGAGAAAGCCGATTAATGTAGGAGAACAGTTGATAGTTTTTATATATAGACTTTGATATACGCTGGCTGTCAAAATCCATAATAAATTTTTGACAGTTAGCATATACTTATAGTTTGTAGACATTTTATTAGTATACCTTTATTTTAAATTGAATTCTGTTCTCTGCTGCTTTACCAACTCAAATAAAACTATGGAAGTCTATGGTAGTATGTGTATGAGCACCACTGCTTTACATTATATTCTAAAGATAAGTTCGATAATATTTCATACAGGTTGTGAGACAACATTTTCTTCATACAGCATAGATGGAAACTTGCGAACGTACAAATAAAATTTTTTAATACATTCGTAACTTATTGAAAAAATACAAATTTATTGCTTTTGAGATATTCGGAAGTTTAAGTGATGAAAATTGTACCTATTTTTGGTACTTTTTTCATCAAACATTGTTTTTATTTATTGACCCCTACATATAAATACATAATGATTGTCCCCCACTATGAAATTACAACTTTTTAGAGTAACCTTTTTATACCCACCATAAAAAAGATGATTTTGTCATTCCGTTTGTAACACATCGAAATATTCGTCATAGCCCCACAAAAGTATATATATTCTGGATCCTTATTAAATTCTAAGACGATCTAGCCAGGTCCGTCCGTCTGTCTGTCTGTTGAAAACACGATAGAGTTCGAAGGGAATGAGCTAGAGGGTTAAAATATTCTCTACTGGTAAGGTTTGTTTGGTATTGAGAATGGGCCATATCGGTCCATTTTTTCGGATAGCCCCCAATTGACCCTACCCCCCATATAAGGTCCCCTTCAGAAAATGACTTTAAAATACGACTATAGCGATGAAATTTTACATAAGTATGTGTCTACTATCAAAAACCTCTCTACCAAATAGTATATGGATCGGTCCATAATTGACCCTACCCCCCATAAAGGTCCCCTTCAGAAAACGACTTTAACGTTCATTACTGGATTCAAAATACAAGTATAGCGATGAATTTGAAGAACGTCTTTTACGAGCCAAAATCTCTCTACCAAATTTTATGTGGATCGGTTCGTAATTGATCCTAACCCTAAAAAATTAAATACATACAAAATTTTGATTATTTTTAATTGATGTTTCTGTTTTTTACGTTCAATATTATTGAAATTTATCACGTCAATAAATTGGCATTCAGTAAGGAGCGTGTATTTTTAATTTTATTCGTTTAGCTTCCACATTATAGAAAATTTCGAAAAAGTACGAAAAGTCCATTTCATTAAATTCTCATTGACTTAGGTCCCTACATATTAAATTTTATATTTCTATGTTCAATATCGTAAAAAATTCAAGAAGTACCTTCTGAAAAACGAAAAAGTACAAAAATCTCTTTCAATAATTTATAATTTAATAAAGATCATGTGTCATGTGTTCCGGTTCCCCATTATAGTGAAACCAAAAGTTTCCAATGAAGAATAGAAAAGTACCAAAGAGTCCCCACTTATAGATCAGTCAGGAAAATTCAAAAAGTATCATTTGAGAGATAAAAAGTATTAAAATGTTCTATCCTAAAGAATCTTTTTCAATAAGGACCGTCTATGGTTAATAATCAGGTGTTTTGGATTCATATTATAGAACATACAAAGAGTATTATTTGAAGAAAGAAAAAGTACAAAAATGGAATAAATTCTACCTTTGTGGAAATTACTAATAAAAAGATTACCATTTTCCCCCATTTCGCCTAAGAATAGACTTTTTCGAAAATTAAGTTTACAAAATATTCCGTGTTTAAATATATATACAAAAGATAAAACTCAAACGATCCAAATCTGCATTCATTTATTTGTTCTAGAAAAATTGTGCTTTCAAAAAGTACCAACAATTTACCCGAACTTGGTCATATAGGGGCCTTAGTACCCGAATTCCAAAGTAATATACCAATAGCTTATTTTGTGCCAGTAAATTAACTTTTTACTCACATTTTATAAAAATTGGCTAAATTGATTTGGTACTTTTTCCCCAAGTGAAATAGGAAATATTTTGTTTAAATTAATATTACCGAGTTAGTCCGTAATCTAATAGGCATATCTAATAGTTATACGTCAATAAATCGAAAAAGTTTTCTTAATGTGGTAAAAAAAAAGTACCAAAAGGACTGAATGTTTTAAAAGATGTGTCCAAAATATTTACCAAAATTTTATTAAGTTAATTAGTTAAAAAGTTATAAGGGGCCAAAAACGGTACCAAAATCACCTTTGTTACACATTTTCACCCCTTAAAAGTGCGAATTTCGAAAAAGTACCAGACACCCATCTGCTCTTTTAAAGAGTAGAAATAGATACATTTAAAATTTTTCTTGTATCACTAATATTGTGTTAGATAATCAAGAAAACTTGTTTTACACGTTTTTTCCCCTTTTTTTCCCCAAATATAAAAATATCCAAAAACCCCTCCTTTGTAAGGTCTCAAATATGACCAAAAAAACGTGATTTTTTTTCCAGTTTTTACACCACATCATCTCAAAAATCTGAAGTGATGGAGAAACTTTGATTCGGATTCAGCACTGCTTAATCCCTTAACAATTTTCACTTCGGATTCAACTTTTTTAAAATTTTGTTTAATTTTTGACTCGTACATCTGTCAATAGATCCTTAATGCCATACTCAAGATTTTTATCTTATTTATGAATAAAATTATCATTTAAGTTTTCGTTTTTAATAAAAAATTAAATTTAAATTAATTAATTTTTTAAGCTTTTACAACAACACAGTTGGCATTACTTTGTATGATTAATGTTAAGTTTATTTATTCCGTAAAAGTCACAGTATACTTTGGGCGTTTGTATTTATATTCACCATACAGCAGCCTATAGCTGCATCCAGAAAACTAAAGTCTATTTTGGGGCGAATTGTAATTGAAAAATGCTATTGAATTCTGTGCGCCTGGTATATCAGTAAAATTTAAAATTTTTGTAAATCGGCAAACAATCAAAACAACAGGGTGAAATTATGAAACTTTAATTAAGATTTTTGAGTAATTCTGGAGATTTTTGGCAAAAAGGTAAATAAGAAATTGACTAATAATTTAAAGGCCTTTTAGTAAGATTAATTACATTGATTTTAAAATTTATTCAAATTTTAAAAAGTTTTTTTTTTTAAGAAACTTATTTGATTTTGTAATTTTAACTCTTTTTTCTTTTTCAGCCATTTAGCTGGTCTAATGCGTTTATGTCAAGCTCGTGCTCGGATTGATTTCTCCAGTGAAGTTACTATAGTCCATGTACGTGATGTTATCTCCATGGTAAGACAAAGTAATGCTGATATGGCAGTAGGAGATTATGTCGATACTAATCCAGCCACTGCTTTAGCCTCAGGCAGAGCCGGTGTTGGTGCCAGTGGTAGTCAAGCGAATTTACGTAAATTTATACAAATGTTACAAATGCGTTCCAGCGTTTTGGCACGACGCATATTTGACTTTGATGAATTAAAAGATATGGCCCGTCGAGTGGGCATACATTGTGGTGTAACAAATTTAATAGACATAGTAAATTTACAAGGTATTTTGTTGAAAAAGGGACCTAATATGTATGAAGTAATGATGGATTAATTAACAACTTTTTTTTTGTTTTGTTTTTTATTTATTTATTAATTTTTCTTTACTATATCTTTAGTTTTCTTGTAAGTATCCATTTATCCAAGTGTTTTTTTTGCTTTATTTTGTTGAAGTTTACCTAAAACTTATGTATTAAATATGAATTAATATATAGTTTTTGATTTAAATTTATTTAATAATAATATTTATAAACTACAATTACAATGTCTTTTTTTAATTTTCTTACTTTTTTGCCATTTGAATATATAAATAAGTTTTATGTTTGCAGTTTTTTTTAATATTTAATATTTAAATTGTGAATTTAAATTTTCGTTTTATTTTTTCTTCTAATAGTAACTATGGTATTTAATTATGTACTTAGAAAGGATGAGACTATAAAAAAACTGTTTAACATATCAAAATGAAACTTTTTTTTAATAAACTATTTACATTAAATTTATTTGTGTTTATTTTTATACTTTATAAATTGTTTACTTTTAAAATTCGTGCAAATACATGTAGAATTGGTTTTAATTTTTTTATTAATTTTTTTGTTTGTTTTTATAACATTTTGTTTTGTTAGTTTTTTCTTTTTTATTTGGCTTTTATTCCAGTTTTTTTTTTAATAAAACTAAATTCTTTATATTTTTTAAATATTTTAAAACTATAATATAACTTTATAGCTAAATAAAATTCTTTTAACTTTGAATGTGTATTTATCTTAAATAAATTTTCACTAAAAAGGCAAGTAATTGTTTTATTATATCATGTTTTTTTCTGTTTTTCTGTTTTTATTTAATGCAAATAAATATTTCATAAATATATAAGTTAATCAGTCGTAAAATAATAAAATTATTAAAAACATAGCTAAAAAAATTTTCTTTACTTATTAAAAAAATTGTTTTACTAAAATATTTTGATTCTAAAAATGTATATTCGTTATTTGAAAATCACTTGTGATGTATATGAAAAATATGACCAAAAAAATAAGTTTAGAAATAATATTTTGAAAAAATGTACTAAATATTTATTGAAATTGTATAGTAATTCGAATTATTCTGAACTAAAACTGAACTCGATCTAAACTAGAACTGAACTAGACTTGAACTAGAAATGAACTAGAACTGAACTAGAACTGAACTGAACTAGAACTGAACTAGAACTGAACTAGAACTGAACTAGAACTGAACTAGAACTGAACTAGAACTGAACTAGAACTGAACTAGAACTGAACTAGAACTGAACTAGAACTGAACTAGAACTGAACTAGAACTGAACTAGAACTGAACTAGAACTGAACTAGAACTGAACTAGAACTGAACTAGAACTGAACTAGAACTGAACTAGAACTGAACTAGAACTGAACTAGAACTGAACTAGAACTGAACTAGAACTGAATTAGAACTGAACTAGAACTGAACTAGAACTGAACTAGAACTGAACTAGAACTGAACTAGAACTGAACTAGAACTGAACTAGAACTGAACTAGAACTGAACTAGAACTGAACTGCACTGAACTGAACTAGAACTGAACTAGAACTGAACTAGAACTGAACTAGTACTGAACTAGAACTGAACTAGAACTGAACTAGAACTGAACTAAAACTGAACTAGAACTGAACTAGAACTGAACTAGAACTGAACTAGAACTGAACTAGAACTGAACTAGAACTGAACTAGAAATGAACTAGAACTGAACTAGAACTGAACTAGAACTGAACTAGAACTGAACTAGAACTGAACTAGAACTGAACTAGAACTGAACTAGAACTGAACTAGAACTGAACTAGAGCTGAACTAGAACTGAACTGGAACTGGAGCTGAACTAGAACTTAACTAAAATTCCTTGCACCACGAAAGCTATAATTCGAATCGATAATATTTAAATACAAATAACATTTAATTCTAATTGCAATATAGAAACTGAAAAAAAAAACTGTGCAAACAAATCAAAAAATTAATTATTTTGAATATTAAGTGTAAAATAATTTCTATATTATTTTAAACAAAAATCATGTATTACACATTTACATTTTTAATTTTTCGTATTTTTTTTTTAATTTTTTTTTATTTTACGTACTAAAAATTTCGTGTGTGATTTTTTATTCTAATCTAAAAAGTGCCTTGTTGTGATGTTTTTATTAAATTTCTTATTTTTTTTTTTATAAAGTGTTTTATTTTGTTGTTGTTGTTTTATAACTATATTTTATATAATGCCTGAGAAATAAACCCTTTTACATAATGTTAAATAACTGAAGCTGTTGTAATAAATAAATAAGTTAAATTAAAAGTGTTGGTTTAAAATGTTTTTCTTATTTTTCATTTTTCGTGACAAAGGTACTTTACTTATAAATGTTAAATACTTAATGTAATATACATAAATATATATTTTTTGTTTAAAAATTATTTGATTTTTTTCTTGAATCTTTGTTGTTTCATAATTAAGAGGACGTGGTAGTGGTTGGCATATATTGCACTAATAATAGTTTATTTTTTGGACATTGGGAAAATGTAGTGATCAATTTTGTTAAATAATTATACAGAACTAGAACTAAAAAAAGAGAACAGAACTCGAACATACACTGAACTAGAACAGAGCTAGAATAGAACTGGAACTGAACTGGAACTGAACTAGAACTGAACTAGAATTGAACTAGAACTGAACTAGAACTGAACTAGAACTGAACAAAAATTTAACTTGAACTGAACTAGAAATGAACTAGAAGAGAACTAGAATATAATTGGAATTGAACTAGAACAGAACTAGAAAAGAACTGGAACAGAACTAAAAAAAAGCTAGAACAGAACTAGAACCGAACTAGAACAGAACTAGAACTAACACAGAACCAGAACAGAACTAGATCAGAATTGGAATTGAACTAGAATTGAACGAGAACTGAATTAGAACTGAACTAGAACTGAACTAGAACTGAACTAGAACTGAACTAGAACTGAACTCGAACTGCACTAGAACTGAACTAGAACTGAACTAGAATTGAACTAGATCTGAACTAGAACAGAACTAGATCAGAACTAGAACAGAGCTATAATTGAATTTCATAATTTAAATTTACAAAATTAACAAAATTCTCGCTACATTTTGCCAATTTTTTTCGATTTTTATAATTCAAACTAATTATGTTTTTGTAATTTTAAACACATCATTAAAAATTTACTACTTTTGTATAAAAACAGCAAATGGTAAACAAAAAAACTAAATCATAAAATTATAATAAAATACTGTTGTAAAATTAAAAAAAAATTTCAATAATTATGTGAAAGCTATTGTTGTATTAGAAAGAAGACTGTAGTTTAAAAGAAAGTTGGAATGATTTAAAAGAAATATATTTCTGTTTAATTGGTATTGTATTTGGAAAGAAAAAGTAGTTGTAGTAGTAGTAGTTATAAATACAAAATAAATTAAAATTTGTACATATTTGTTATATGTTTATGGAAAAAACACCCAGGAAACTATAGTCATAAAAACTCAGTCTGAATTAATTAAAGCAGTTAAAAAAAACGTAAAATTATAAATCAGTCAAAATTATAGAAATTATACAACAAATTAAAATTATAAAAAAAACTAATTAAATAATATGAGATTCTAAGAAATTATACATAAATAATAAATTATAGAAACTAAAAAAATGCCCTTTAAAAGTTTAAAATGATAAATTATTTTTTTTTTTAATTTTTAGGTTTAAAAATCTAAGTTTTAAAAGTAACATTAAACGTTAAAATTTCCATGGGCTTAAGGGTGATTTCGTTAAAGGATTTCAAAAGCTTACGTTGTTGTGATGTTAACATGCCAGTCAAACTGGTTGTTTCTAAACTCTGCAAATGCAATTTATTGAAACTAACATTACCCAGACCCTTTTTATCAAGTGGACATAGATTCGATAAATCTACCATTTTATTGTGTACCGCACAATCGTAACCCTGGCGCTGTAATATCATAAGAGCCGATGATGAGGGGAACAATTGTAATTGTTCTTCGGAGAGAGTACGGAAATTCAGGAAATGTACATCACAGGGCCAAGGACCATCATCCAAAAGCAATGCTTTGGATTTCAATTGTGGTGGATTATCGAAGTTTTCCACAAAATAAGTGGTGGGTGGATAGCGTAAACCATTCGCTAGATAATTGCTTAAGAGACTGGGTACTTGGTATTTATTTTGTTTTGCAGTGGCTGTAGGCATATCTTCGATTAGTACCCAGAATTTGTGACGTGTTAGACGACTGTCTACTATACCCTCACCCATGCCGCGATAGTCATCGTATAATGTACGTCTATCTAACATTACCTCTAATTGACCGGGTTCATAACTAGCGGCACCTTGAGCATGCGTTGTCAATAAGGTAAATCTTACTTTGTCATCCTGCATAAAGGCAGCCGTTGTAATGGGAAAATAGTTGCCTTCAATGCCTATCGAGGGAACTTTAATGCGTCTGTTGTAATAGAAAAAAAATTGTAAAATTGAACACTTTTATTAATTCCGCTTCTGCCTTACCTGTGATATTGAAAACCATTTTGATCTGTATAAAATTCCGGCAATTCTGGTATGGTATCACCCTCTTTTAAAGTATCCTTATTAACGGGAGCTATATTATCTACATCGGTTATAAAACGCATAAATAATTCTGTTTCCCTATTCTTAGGTGGTGGTTCAAAATCTATATCATTTTCTATATAAATTGCTGCATCTAGATGTGTCTTGGTATTGAAGATTCGTACGGTATGCGCCAGGAAGGGACCGTATATAACGGTTACATCACTGGCTATGGGACCAGATGTTATTATAATACGTTTATCTTCATACTGTTCGAGTACGTCTTTTTCCGCCTCACTTTGTTCGGGATCAGTTTTGAAAAGATAGGCGCCTGAATGAAATTGAGCACTACGATATGCAGCAAATTTAATGGCACACTGCATGGGATTGAGAAGTTGCTGATCGGGTCCTTTGCGTGTTATAGTCTTCATGAATCCATTCTTTTCGTCGAACAGTATACGCATGAAATTATTTCGAGTTGAACATCGCCTGGAAGATAAAACAAACATTATACTTTTATACAGAATATATCAGAAAAAATGGAAGCCGGAAGAACAGAACTGAAGTAGAACTGAACTAGAACTGAACTAGAACTGAACTAGAACTGAACTAGAACTGAACTAGAACTGAACTAGAACTGAACTAGAACTGAACTAGAACTGAACTAGAACTGAACTAGAACTGAACTAGAACTGAACTAGAACTGAACTAGAACTGAACTAGAACTGAACTAGAAACTGAACTAAAACTGAACTAGAATTGAACTAGAACTGAACTAGAACTGAAATAGAACTGAACTAGAACTGAACTAGAACTGAACTAGAACTGAACTAGAACTGAACTAGAACTGAACTAGAACTGAACTAGAACTGAACTAGAACTGAACTAGAACTGAACTAGAACTGAACTAGAACTGAACTAGAACTGAACTAGAACTGAACTAGAACTGACTACTGAACTAGAACTGAACTAAACTGAACTAGAACTGAACTAGAACTGAACTAGAACTGACTAGAACTGGACTAGAACTGGACTAGAACTGAACTAGAACTGAACTAGAACTGAACTAGAACTGAACTAGAACTGAACTAGAACTGAACTAGAACTGAACTAGAACTGAACTAGAACTGAACTAGAACTGAACTAGAACTGAACTAGAACTGAACTAGAACTGAACTAGAACTGAACTAGAACTGAACTAGAACTGAACTAGATCTTAAGTAGAACTGAACTAGAACTGACTAGATCTGAACTAGAACTGAACTAGAACTGAACTAGAACTGAACTAGAACTGAACTAGAACTGAACTAGAACTGAACTAGAACTGAACTAGAACGGACTAGAACTGAACTAGAACTGAACTAGAACTCAACTAGAACTGAACTAGAACTGAAGTAGAACTGAACTAGAACTGAACTAGAACTCAACTAGAACTGAACTAGAACTAGAACTCAACTAGAACTCAACTAGAACTGAACTAGAACTGAACTAGAACTGAACTAGAACTGAACTAGAACTGAACTAGAACTGAAGTAGAACTGAACTAGAACTGAACTAGAACTGAACTAGAACTGAACTAGAACTGAACTAGAACTGAACTAGAACTGAACTAGAACTGAACTAGAACAGAACTAGAACTGAACTAGAAGTGAACTAGAACTGAACAATAACTGAACTAGAACTGAACTAGAACTGAACTAGAATTGAACTAAAACTAAACTAGAACTGAACTAGAACTGAGCTAGAATTAAACTAGAATTGAACTAGAACTGAACTGGAACAAAAACTTTTTTTTCGATAATCACTCACCTGGTGGTTTCGATTTAACCACAAATTCCTCCTTTGTCATTGGCGCTTCTGTTGTACCCTCGACATTATCCGAACATTCATCGCAATATATTGAAGACATAAAACGTTTATAGTTCACCTCATCCACAACTACTTGATAGGATGTTAAAGATAATGCTTCCATTTCAGCAATAAACATAACCTCATATTGACGTTTAGAAATGCGTATACGTGCCGCACTGCTAGAACCCATCATACCCATACCCATTTCATAGGGATCGGTAATATTCCAAACCGGATTTATTTGTACATTTCTTAGTTCCACCCCCATATCATTAATAATTTTTATGTACGGTGTAGTGGTGCGAATAGTTATAGCTTCTACACGTTTGTGGGTTAAAGGATTAAAGACAACAAATGAGGCCGATTTACCATCAGCCGAAGAAGAGGTGAATTCAATTGAGAAATCATTGTTTTGTCCATTAGACGCTGTTAAAGGTATGGGTGTTTTACGTGGTAATTTACTGAAATTATCTCTTTCCAATTCGCTCAAAAGGAAATTATGTCTTTGGGTACCGTCTTGTATGAGTAATTCAATGGTGGATTCTTGCATTCTCACCGCATCCTGTAAACTTTCAAACAAACGCATGCCGTAGTCACGCATAACTGCTGCCTTCGAGGTTCCCGTTATAGCATCATGATGCTGGAAGAGACCCAAATTACGTCTGGCATGTATCATTTTCTCATAGTTCTTTTCAAAGATTTTAATGGCATTTTCATTATGTTGTTGACGGGCGGTATTGTAGGCTAAGGTAAAGAGAATTTCGGCTATTCTAAGATTTTGTTCCAAATCGGCGCTGAGAATTTTATATGAAGGTCTAGTTGTGAAATAACCAGACCAATAAGCTGGTCTACCCTCAGAAAATATATCAGAATAAACAAAAAAGTCTCCTTTGAAAGTGGGAAATTCTTTGGTTCTCTTTTTAATTTCAGCAAAATAATCCTTGGGCGTACCAAACGCTATATCCACATTGTACAAACGCTTATTGGCCATTATATGATCGATTAATTTTTTATAATTCGTATATTGTTGATCCACTTCCCGTTCCTTGTTATAACGAAAATCATCACCCACTGGTATAAGGGCCACATTATGAGGAAACAAGGAAGCAGTACGGGAGTATTGCTCCAATAACAATTGAGCTTTTTCTTCTATATTTTCATCGGTTATAAATTGAGCTTTGATAGAATATTCAGTATATTCTCCGGGAATTTTACGAAAATCAAAATTTAAACATATAAAAGGATGTGGTCCACAGGAACCCTTAATCGAATAGATATCAAAAGGCATATTATGTGTCAACAATCTTCCGCGTTTGTTACTTTCCTCATCTTGTAATTTCCAATATGGTGTCCATATAAAATCACCCTTCTGTTGTCTAGCAAACCATTGTTTCCAGGCATAATGTATACGTTGTATTATAGCTCCTTCAAAATTACTACCCGATAAAAGGTATGGCACAGTGCTGCCATGACCAAACGGATCTATAGACCAGCCTACGGTGGGGGTAACATTTAAATTATTCTTTAACCATTGATGACCCTCAATCAGTTGATCTAACATGGCGTAAAGATGTACATTAGCCTCATCTGTCATTACCCAGCCTCCAGTAGTGATCTCTAATCTTCCGGAATTGATAAGTCTTTTCAAGGCTCTCTGTTTAGTGGGGTGGGCTTGATCCCACCACAATTGCAGGAAACTTATTTCCGACCAGATGAATGTCATATCGGTATATTCTTGCATTTTAGTGACCATTAAATTTAAAATTTGCCTTGAATCGCTTTGGAAATAATTGACAAAGGTTTT